>NW_027193554.1:0-191533 GCF_032444005.1 Ranitomeya imitator
TAGAGTGTAGGGTATAGAGTGTATGTTATAGAGTGTAGGGTATAGAGTGTAGAGTGTAGGGTATAGAGTTTAGAGTGTAGGGTATAGAGTGTAGGGTATAGAGTGTAAGGTATAGAGTGTAGGGTGTAGAGTGTAGGGTATAGATTGTAGGGTATAGAGTGTAGGGTATAGAGTGTACGGTATAGAGTGTAGGGTATGGAGTGTATGGTATAGAGTGTAGGGTATAGAGTGTAGAGTGTAGGGTATAGAGTGTAGGGTATAGAGTGTAGGGTATAGAGTGTAGGGTATAGAGTGTAGAGTGCAGGGTATAGAGTTTAGAGTGTAGGGTATAGAGTGTAGGGTATAGAGTGTAAGGTATAGAGTGTAGGGTGTAGAGTGTAGGGTATAGAGTGTAGGGTATAGAGTGTAGGGTATAGAGTGTAGGGTACAGAGTGTATGGTATAGAGTGTAGGGTATAGAGTGTAGGGTATAGAGTGTATGGTATAGAGTGTAGGGTATAGAGTGTAGGGTATAGAGTGTATGTTATAGAGTGTAGGGTATAGAGTGTAGAGTGTAGGGTATAGAGTGTAGAGTGTAGGGTATAGAGTGTAGAGTGTAGGGTATAGAGTGTAGAGTGTACGGTATAGAGTTTAGAGTGTAGGGTATAGAGTGTAGGGTATAGAGTGTAAGGTGTAGAGTGTAGGGTATAGAGTGTAGGGTATAGAGTGTAGGGTATAGAGTGTAGGGTATAGAGTGTAGAGTGTAGGGTATAGAGTTTAGAGTGTAGGGTATAGAGTGTAGGGTATAGAGTGTAAGGTATAGAGTGTAGGGTGTAGAGTGTAGGGTATAGAGTGTAGGGTATAGAGTGTAGGGTATAGAGTGTACGGTATAGAGTGTAGGGTATAGAGAGTATGGTATAGAGTGTAGGGTATAGAGTGTAGGGTATAGAGTGTAGGGTATAGAGTGTATGGTATAGATTGTAGGGTACAGAGTGTAGGGTATAGAGTGTATGTTATAGAGTGTAGGGTATAGAGTGTAGGGTATAGAGTGTAGGGCATAGAGTGTAGGGTATAGAGTGTAGGGTATAGAGTGTAGAGTGTAGGGTATAGAGTGTAGGGTATAGAGTGTAGGGTATAGAGTGTAGAGTGTAGGGTATAGAGTGTAGGGTATAGAGTGTAGGGTATAGAGTGTAGGGCATAGAGTGTAGGGTATAGAGTGTAGGGTATAGAGTGTAGAGTGTAGGGTATAGAGTGTAGGGTATAGAGTGTAGGGTATAGAGTGTAGAGTGTAGGGCATAGAGTGTAGAGTGTAGGGTATAGAGTGTAGGGTATAGAGTGTAGGGTAGAAAGTGTAGGGTAGAGAGTGTAGAGTGTAGGGATTAGAGTGTAGGGTATAGAGTGTAGGGTGTAGAGTGTAGGGCATAGAGTGTAGAGTGTAGGGTATAGAGTGTATGGTATAGAGTGTAGGGTATAGAGTGTAGGGTGTAGAGTGTAGGGTATAGAGTGTAGGGTATAGAGTGTAGGGTATAGAGTGTAGGGAATAGAGTGTTGAGTGTAAGGTATAGAGTGTAGAGTGTAGGGCATAGAGTGTAGAGTGTAGGGTATAGAGTGTAGGGTATAGAGTGTAGGGTATAGAGTGTAGGGTATACAGTGTAGGGTATAGAGTGTAGAGTGTAGGGTATAGAGTGTAGAGTGTAGGGTATAGAGTGTAGAGTGTAGGGCATAGAGTGTAGATTGTAGGGTATAGAGTGTAGGGTATAGAGTGTAGGGTATACAGTGTAGGGTATAGAGTGTAGAGTGTAGGGTATAGAGTGTAGAGTGTAGGGTATAGAGTGTAGGGTACAGAGTGTAGGGTATAGAGTGTAGGGTAGAGAGTGTAGAGTGTAGGGTATAGAGTGTAGGGTATAGAGTGTAGAGTGTAGGGATTAGAGTGTAGGGTATAGAGTGTAGGGTGTGGAGTGTAGGGTATAGAGTGTAGAGTGTAGGGTATAGAGTGTATGGTATAGAGTGTAGGGTATAGAGTGTAGGGTGTAGAGTGTAGGGTATAGAGTGTAGGGTATAGAGTGTAGGGAATAGAGTGTAGGGAATAGAGTGTAGAGTGTAAGGTATAGAGTGTAGAGTGTAGGGTATAGAGTATAGGGTATAGAGTGTAGAGTGTAGGGATTAGAGTGTAGGGTATAGAGTGTAGGGTGTAGAGTGTAGGGTACAGAGTGTAGAGTGTAGGGTATAGAGTGTATGGTATAGAGTGTAGGGTATAGAGTGTAGGGTGTAGAGTGTAGGGTATAGAGTGTAGGGTATAGAGTGTAGGGTATAGAGTGTAGGGAATAGAGTGTGGAGTGTAAGGTATAGAGTGTAGAGTGTAGGGTATAGAGTGTAGGGTATAGCCTGTAGGGTATAGAGTGTAGGGTATAGAGTGTAGGGTATAGATTGTAGAGTGTAGGCTATAGAGTGTAGGTTATAGAGTGTAGAGTGTAGGGTATAGAGTGTAGGGTATAGAGTGTAGGGTATAGAGTGTAGGGTATAGAGTGTAGAGTGTAGGGTATAGTGTGTAGGGTATAGAGTGCAGGGTGTAGAGTGTAGGGTATAGAGTGTAGGGTATAGAGTGTAGAGTGTAGGGTATAGAGTGTATGCTATAGAGTGCATGGTGTAGAGTGTATGGTATAGAGTGTAGGGTATAGAGTGTAGAGTGTATGGTATAGAGTGTAGGGTGTAGAGTGTAGGGTATAGAGTGTATGTTATAGAGTGTAGGGTATAGAGTGTAGGGTAGAGAGTGTAGAGTGTAGGGTATAGAGTGTAGGGTATAGAGTGTAGGGTATAGAGTGTAGAGTGTAGGGATTAGAGTGTAGAGTATAGAGTGTAGTGTGTAGAGTGTAGGGTATAGAGTGTAGAGTGTAGGGTATAGAGTGTATGGTATAGAGTGTAGGGTATAGAGTGTAGGGAGTAGAGTGTAGGGTATAGAGTGTAGGGTATAGAGTGTAGGGTATAGAGTGTAGGGAATAGAGTGTAGAGTGTAAGGTATAGAGTGTAGAGTATAGGGTATAGAGTGTAGGGTATAGAGTGTAGAGTGTAGGGATTAGAGTGTAGGGTATAGAGTGTAGGGTGTAGAGTGTAGGGTGTAGAGTGTAGGGTATAGAGTGTATGGTATAGAGTGTAGGGTATAGAGTGTAGGGTGTAGAGTGTAGGGTATAGAGTGTAGGGTATAGAGTGTAGGGTATAGAGTGTAGGGTATAGAGTGTAGGGAATAGAGTGTAGAGTGTAAGGTATAGAGTGTAGAGTGTAGGGTATATAGTGTAGGGTATAGACTGTAGGGTATAGAGTGTAGGGTATAGATTGTAGGCTATAGAGTGTAGGGTATAGAGTGTAGGGTATAGAGTGTAGGGTATAGAGTGTAGGGTATAGAGTGTAGAGTGTAGGGTATAGTGTGTAGGGTATAGAGTGCAGGGTGTAGAGTGTAGGGTATAGAGTGTAGGGTATATAGTGTAGAGTGTAGGGTATAGAGTGTATGCTATAGAGTGTATGGTGTAGAGTGTATGGTATAGAGTGTAGGGTATAGAGTGTAGAGTGTAGGGTATAGAGTGTAGGGTATAGAGTGTAGGGTATAGAGTGTATGTTATAGAGTGTAGGGTATAGAGTGTAGAGTGTAGGGTATAGAGTTTAGAGTGTAGGGTATAGAGTGTAGGGTATAGAGTGTAAGGTATAGAGTGTAGGGTGTAGAGTGTAGGGTATAGATTGTAGGGTATAGAGTGTAGGGTATAGAGTGTACGGTATAGAGTGTAGGGTATGGAGTGTATGGTATAGAGTGTAGGGTATAGAGTGTAGAGTGTAGGGTATAGAGTGTAGGGTATAGAGTGTAGGGTATAGAGTGTAGGGTATAGAGTGTAGGGTATAGAGTGTAGAGTGCAGGGTATAGAGTTTAGAGTGTAGGGTATAGAGTGTAGGGTATAGAGTGTAAGGTATAGAGTGTAGGGTGTAGAGTGTAGGGTATAGAGTGTAGGGTATAGAGTGTAGGGTATAGAGTGTAGGGTACAGAGTGTATGGTATAGAGTGTAGGGTATAGAGTGTAGGGTATAGAGTGTATGGTATAGAGTGTAGGGTATAGAGTGTAGGGTATAGAGTGTATGTTATAGAGTGTAGGGTATAGAGTGTAGAGTGTAGGGTATAGAGTGTAGAGTGTAGGGTATAGAGTGTAGAGTGTAGGGTATAGAGTGTAGAGTGTACGGTATAGAGTTTAGAGTGTAGGGTATAGAGTGTAGGGTATAGAGTGTAAGGTGTAGAGTGTAGGGTATAGAGTGTAGGGTATAGAGTGTAGGGTATAGAGTGTAGGGTATAGAGTGTAGAGTGTAGGGTATAGAGTTTAGAGTGTAGGGTATAGAGTGTAGGGTATAGAGTGTAAGGTATAGAGTGAAGGGTGTAGAGTGTAGGGTATAGAGTGTAGGGTATAGAGTGTAGGGTATAGAGTGTACGGTATAGAGTGTAGGGTATAGAGAGTATGGTATAGAGTGTAGGGTATAGAGTGTAGGGTATAGAGTGTAGGGTATAGAGTGTATGGTATAGATTGTAGGGTACAGAGTGTAGGGTATAGAGTGTATGTTATAGAGTGTAGGGTATAGAGTGTAGGGTATAGAGTTTAGAGTGTAGGGTATAGAGAGTAGGGTATAGAGTGTAAGGTATAGAGTGTAGGGTGTAGAGTGTAGGGTATAGAATGTAGGGCATAGGGTGTAGGGTATAGAGTGTAGGGTATGGAGTGTAGAGTGTAGGATATAGAGTGTAGGGTATAGAGTGTAGGGTATAGAGTGTAGAGTGTAGGGTATAGAGTGTAGAGTGTAGGGTATAGAGTGTAGGGTATAGAGTGTAGGGTAGAGAGTGTAGAGTGTAGGGTATAGAGTGTAGGGTATAGAGTGTAGAGTGTAGGGATTAAAGTGTAGGGTATAGAGTGTAGGGTGTAGAGTGTAGGGTATAGAGTGCAGAGTGTAGGGTATAGAGTGTATGGTATAGAGTGTAGGGTATAGAGTGTAGGGTGTAGAGTGTAGGGTATAGAGTGTTGGGCATAGAGTGTAGGGTATAGAGTGTAGGGTATAGAGTGTAGAGTGTAGGGTATAGAGTGTATGGTATAGAGTGTAGGGTATAGAGTGTAGGGTATAGAGTGTAGGGCAAAGAGTGTAGGGTATAGAGTGTAGGGTATAGAGTGTAGGGTATAGAGTGTAGGGTATAGAGTGTAGGGTATATAGTGTAGAGTGTAGGGTATAGAGTGTAGGGTATAGAGTGTAGGGTATAGAGTGTAGGGTATAGAGTGCAGGGTATAGAGTGTAGAGTGTAGGGTATAGAGTGTAGGGTATAGAGTGTAGGGTATAGAGTGTAAGGTATAGAGTGTAGGGTGTAGAGTGTAGGGTATAGAGTGTAGGGTATAGAGTGTAGGGTATAGAGTGTAGGGTACAGAGTGTATGGTATAGAGTGTAGGGTATAGAGTGTAGGGTATAGAGTGTATGGTATAGAGTGTAGGGTATAGAGTGTAGGGTATAGAGTGTATGTTATAGAGTGTAGGGTATAGAGTGTAGAGTGTAGGGTATAGAGTGTAGAGTGTAGGGTATAGAGTGTAGAGTGTAGGGTATAGAGTGTAGAGTGTACGGTATAGAGTTTAGAGTGTAGGGTATAGAGTGTAGGGTATAGAGTGTAAGGTGTAGAGTGTAGGGTATAGAGTGTAGGGTATAGAGTGTAGGGTATAGAGTGTAGGGTATAGAGTGTAGAGTGTAGGGTATAGAGTTTAGAGTGTAGGGTATAGAGTGTAGGGTATAGAGTGTAAGGTATAGAGTGTAGGGTGTAGAGTGTAGGGTATAGAGTGTAGGGTATAGAGTGTAGGGTATAGAGTGTACGGTATAGAGTGTAGGGTATAGAGAGTATGGTATAGAGTGTAGGGTATAGAGTGTAGGGTATAGAGTGTAGGGTATAGAGTGTATGGTATAGATTGTAGGGTACAGAGTGTAGGGTATAGAGTGTATGTTATAGAGTGTAGGGTATAGAGTGTAGGGTATAGAGTTTAGAGTGTAGGGTATAGAGAGTAGGGTATAGAGTGTAAGGTATAGAGTGTAGGGTGTAGAGTGTAGGGTATAGAATGTAGGGCATAGGGTGTAGGGTATAGAGTGTAGGGTATGGAGTGTAGAGTGTAGGATATAGAGTGTAGGGTATAGAGTGTAGGGTATAGAGTGTAGAGTGTAGGGTATAGAGTGTAGAGTGTAGGGTATAGAGTGTAGGGTATAGAGTGTAGGGTAGAGAGTGTAGAGTGTAGGGTATAGAGTGTAGGGTATAGAGTGTAGAGTGTAGGGATTAAAGTGTAGGGTATAGAGTGTAGGGTGTAGAGTGTAGGGTATAGAGTGCAGAGTGTAGGGTATAGAGTGTATGGTATAGAGTGTAGGGTATAGAGTGTAGGGTGTAGAGTGTAGGGTATAGAGTGTTGGGCATAGAGTGTAGGGTATAGAGTGTAGGGTATAGAGTGTAGAGTGTAGGGTATAGAGTGTATGGTATAGAGTGTAGGGTATAGAGTGTAGGGTATAGAGTGTAGGGCAAAGAGTGTAGGGTATAGAGTGTAGGGTATAGAGTGTAGGGTATAGAGTGTAGGGTATAGAGTGTAGGGTATATAGTGTAGAGTGTAGGGTATAGAGTGTAGGGTATAGAGTGTAGGGTATAGAGTGTAGGGTATAGAGTGCAGGGTATAGAGTGTAGAGTGTAGGGTATAGAGTGTAGGGTATAGAGTGTAGGGTATAGAGTGTAGGGTATAGAGTGTAGAGTGTAGGGTATAGAGTGTAGGGTATAGAGTGTAGGGAGTAGAGTGTAGGGTATAGAGTGTAGGGTTCAGAGTGTAGGGCATAGAGTGTAGGGTATAGAGTGTATGGTATAGAGTGTAGGGTATAGAGTGTAGGGTATAGAGTGTAGGGTATAGAGTGTAGGGTATAGAGTGTAGAGTGTAGGGTATAGAGTGTAGGGTATAGAGTGTAGGGTAGAGAGTGTAGAGTGTAGGGTATAGAGTGTAGGGTATAGAGTGTAGGGTATAGAGTGTAGGGTATAGAGTGTAGGGTGTAGAGTGTAGGGTATAGAGTGTAGGGTATAGAGTGTAGGGTATAGAGTGTAGGGAATAGAGTGTAGAGTGTAAGGTATAGAGTGTAGGGTATAGAGTGTACGGTATAGAGTGTAGGGTATAGAGTGTATGGTATAGAGTGTAGGGTATAGAGTGAAGAGTGTAGGGTATAGAGTGTAGGGATTAAAGTGTAGGGTATAGAGTGTAGGGTGTAGAGTGTAGGGTATAGAGTGTAGAGTGTAGGGTATAGAGTGTATGGTATAGAGTGTAGGGTATAGAGTGTAGGGTGTAGAGTGTAGGGTATAGAGTGTAGGGTATAGAGTGTAGGGTATAGAGTGTAGGGTATAGAGTGTAGGGAATAGAGTGTAGAGTGTAAGGTATAGAGTGTAGAGTGTAGGGTATAGAGTGTAGGGTATAGAGTGTAGAGTGTTGGGATTAGAGTGTAGGGTATAGAGTGTAGGGTGTAGAGTGTAGGGTATAGAGTGTAGAGTGTAGGGTATAGAGTATATGGTATAGAGTGTAGGGTATAGAGTGTAGGGTGTAGAGTATAGGGTATAGAGTGTAGGGTATAGAGTGTAGGGTATAGAGTGTAGGGAATAGAGTGTAGAGTGTAAGGTATAGAGTGTAGAGTGTAGGGTATAGAGTGTAGGGTATAGACTGTAGGGTATAGAGTGTAGGGTATAGAGTTTAGGGTATAGATTGTAGAGTGTAGGCTATAGAGTGTAGGGCATAGAGTGTAGAGTGTAGGGTATAGAGTGTAGGGTATAGAGTGTAGGGTATAGAGTGTAGAGTGTAGGGTATAGTGTGTAGGGTATATAGTGTAGGGTATAGAGTGTATGGTATAGAGTGTAGGGTATAGAGTGTAGGGTATAGAGTGTAGGGTATAGAGTGTAGAGTGTAGGGTATAGAGTGTAGAGTGTAGGGTATAGAGTGTAGGGTATAGAGTGTAGGGTAGAGAGTGTAGAGTGTAGGGTATAGAGTGTAGGGTATAGAGTGTAGGGTATAGAGTGTAGAGTTTAGGGATTAGAGTGTAGGGTATAGAGTGTAGGGTATAGAGTGTATAGTGTAGGGTATAGAGTGTATGGTATAGAGTGTAGGGTATAGAGTGTAGGGTGTAGAGTGTAGGGTATAGAGTGTAGGGTATAGAGTGTAAGGTATAGAGTGTAGGGTGTAGAGTGTAGGGTATAGATTGTAGGGTATAGAGTGTAGGGTATAGAGTGTACGGTATAGAGTGTAGGGTATGGAGTGTATGGTATAGAGTGTAGGGTATAGAGTGTAGAGTGTAGGGTATAGAGTGTAGGGTATAGAGTGTGGGGTATAGAGTGTAGGGTATAGAGTGTAGGGTATAGAGTGTAGAGTGCAGGGTATAGAGTTTAGAGTGTAGGGTATAGAGTGTAGGGTATAGAGTGTAAGGTATAGAGTGTAGGGTGTAGAGTGTAGGGTATAGAGTGTAGGGTATAGAGTGTAGGGTATAGAGTGTAGGGTACAGAGTGTATGGTATAGAGTGTAGGGTATAGAGTGTAGGGTATAGAGTGTATGGTATAGAGTGTAGGGTATAGAGTGTAGGGTATAGAGTGTATGTTATAGAGTGTAGGGTATAGAGTGTAGAGTGTAGGGTATAGAGTGTAGAGTGTAGGGTATAGAGTGTAGAGTGTAGGGTATAGAGTGTAGAGTGTACGGTATAGAGTTTAGAGTGTAGGGTATAGAGTGTAGGGTATAGAGTGTAAGGTGTAGAGTGTAGGGTATAGAGTGTAGGGTATAGAGTGTAGGGTATAGAGTGTAGGGTATAGAGTGTAGAGTGTAGGGTATAGAGTTTAGAGTGTAGGGTATAGAGTGTAGGGTATAGAGTGTAAGGTATAGAGTGTAGGGTGTAGAGTGTAGGGTATAGAGTGTAGGGTATAGAGTGTAGGGTATAGAGTGTACGGTATAGAGTGTAGGGTATAGAGAGTATGGTATAGAGTGTAGGGTATAGAGTGTAGGGTATAGAGTGTAGGGTATAGAGTGTATGGTATAGATTGTAGGGTACAGAGTGTAGGGTATAGAATGTATGTTATAGAGTGTAGGGTATAGAGTGTAGGGTATAGAGTTTAGAGTGTAGGATATAGAGAGTAGGGTATAGAGTGTAAGGTATAGAGTGTAGGGTGTAGAGTGTAGGGTATAGAATGTAGGGCATAGGGTGTAGGGTATAGAGTGTAGGGTATGGAGTGTAGAGTGTAGGATATAGAGTGTAGGGTATAGAGTGTAGAGTGTAGGGTATAGAGTGTAGAGTGTAGGGTATAGAGTGTAGGGTATAGAGTGTAGGGTAGAGAGTGTAGAGTGTAGGGTATAGAGTGTAGGGTATAGAGTGTAGAGTGTAGGGATTAAAGTGTAGGGTATAGAGTGTAGGGTGTAGAGTGTAGGGTATAGAGTGCAGAGTGTAGGGTATAGAGTGTATGGTATAGAGTGTAGGGTATAGAGTGTAGGGTGTAGAGTGTAGGGTATAGAGTGTTGGGCATAGAGTGTAGGGTATAGAGTGTAGGGTATAGAGTGTAGAGTGTAGGGTATAGAGTGTATGGTATAGAGTGTAGGGTATAGAGTGTAGGGTATAGAGTGTAGGGCAAAGAGTGTAGGGTATAGAGTGTAGGGTATAGAGTGTAGGGTATAGAGTGTAGGGTATAGAGTGTAGGGTATATAGTGTAGAGTGTAGGGTATAGAGTGTAGGGTATAGAGTGTAGGGTATAGAGTGTAGGGTATAGAGTGCAGGGTATAGAGTGTAGAGTGTAGGGTATAGAGTGTAGGGTATAGAGTGTAGGGTATAGAGTGTAAGGTATAGAGTGTAGGGTGTAGAGTGTAGGGTATAGAGTGTAGGGTATAGAGTGTAGGGTATAGAGTGTAGGGTACAGAGTGTATGGTATAGAGTGTAGGGTATAGAGTGTAGGGTATAGAGTGTATGGTATAGAGTGTAGGGTATAGAGTGTAGGGTATAGAGTGTATGTTATAGAGTGTAGGGTATAGAGTGTAGAGTGTAGGGTATAGAGTGTAGAGTGTAGGGTATAGAGTGTAGAGTGTAGGGTATAGAGTGTAGAGTGTACGGTATAGAGTTTAGAGTGTAGGGTATAGAGTGTAGGGTATAGAGTGTAAGGTGTAGAGTGTAGGGTATAGAGTGTAGGGTATAGAGTGTAGGGTATAGAGTGTAGGGTATAGAGTGTAGAGTGTAGGGTATAGAGTTTAGAGTGTAGGGTATAGAGTGTAGGGTATAGAGTGTAAGGTATAGAGTGTAGGGTGTAGAGTGTAGGGTATAGAGTGTAGGGTATAGAGTGTAGGGTATAGAGTGTACGGTATAGAGTGTAGGGTATAGAGAGTATGGTATAGAGTGTAGGGTATAGAGTGTAGGGTATAGAGTGTAGGGTATAGAGTGTATGGTATAGATTGTAGGGTACAGAGTGTAGGGTATAGAGTGTATGTTATAGAGTGTAGGGTATAGAGTGTAGGGTATAGAGTTTAGAGTGTAGGGTATAGAGAGTAGGGTATAGAGTGTAAGGTATAGAGTGTAGGGTGTAGAGTGTAGGGTATAGAATGTAGGGCATAGGGTGTAGGGTATAGAGTGTAGGGTATGGAGTGTAGAGTGTAGGATATAGAGTGTAGGGTATAGAGTGTAGGGTATAGAGTGTAGAGTGTAGGGTATAGAGTGTAGAGTGTAGGGTATAGAGTGTAGGGTATAGAGTGTAGGGTAGAGAGTGTAGAGTGTAGGGTATAGAGTGTAGGGTATAGAGTGTAGAGTGTAGGGATTAAAGTGTAGGGTATAGAGTGTAGGGTGTAGAGTGTAGGGTATAGAGTGCAGAGTGTAGGGTATAGAGTGTATGGTATAGAGTGTAGGGTATAGAGTGTAGGGTGTAGAGTGTAGGGTATAGAGTGTCGGGCATAGAGTGTAGGGTATAGAGTGTAGGGTATAGAGTGTAGAGTGTAGGGTATAGAGTGTATGGTATAGAGTGTAGGGTATAGAGTGTAGGGTATAGAGTGTAGGGCAAAGAGTGTAGGGTATAGAGTGTAGGGTATAGAGTGTAGGGTATAGAGTGTAGGGTATAGAGTGTAGGGTATATAGTGTAGAGTGTAGGGTATAGAGTGTAGGGTATAGAGTGTAGGGTATAGAGTGCAGGGTATAGAGTGTAGAGTGTAGGGTATAGAGTGTAGGGTATAGAGTGTAGGGTATAGAGTGTAGGGTATAGAGTGTAGAGTGTAGGGTATAGAGTGTAGGGTATAGAGTGTAGGGAGTAGAGTGTAGGGTATAGAGTGTAGGGTTCAGAGTGTAGGGCATAGAGTGTAGGGTATAGAGTGTATGGTATAGAGTGTAGGGTATAGAGTGTAGGGTATAGAGTGTAGGGTATAGAGTGTAGGGTATAGAGTGTAGAGTGTAGGGTATAGAGTGTAGGGTATAGAGTGTAGGGTAGAGAGTGTAGAGTGTAGGGTATAGAGTGTAGGGTATAGAGTGTAGGGTATAGAGTGTAGGGTATAGAGTGTAGGGTGTAGAGTGTAGGGTATAGAGTGTAGGGTATAGAGTGTAGGGTATAGAGTGTAGAGTGTAGGGTATAGAGTGTATGGTATAGAGTGTAGGGTATAGAGTGTAGGGTATAGAGTGTAGGGAATAGAGTGTAGAGTGTAAGGTATAGAGTGTAGAGTGTAGGGTATAGAGTGTAGGGTATAGAGTGTAGAGTGTTGGGATTAGAGTGTAGGGTATAGAGTGTAGGGTGTAGAGTGTAGGGTATAGAGTGTAGAGTGTAGGGTATAGAGTATATGGTATAGAGTGTAGGGTATAGAGTGTAGGGTGTAGAGTATAGGGTATAGAGTGTAGGGTATAGAGTGTAGGGTATAGAGTGTAGGGAATAGAGTGTAGAGTGTAAGGTATAGAGTGTAGAGTGTAGGGTATAGAGTGTAGGGTATAGACTGTAGGGTATAGAGTGTAGGGTATAGAGTTTAGGGTATAGATTGTAGAGTGTAGGCTATAGAGTGTAGGGCATAGAGTGTAGAGTGTAGGGTATAGAGTGTAGGGTATAGAGTGTAGGGTATAGAGTGTAGAGTGTAGGGTATAGTGTGTAGGGTATATAGTGTAGGGTATAGAGTGTATGGTATAGAGTGTAGGGTATAGAGTGTAGGGTATAGAGTGTAGGGTATAGAGTGTAGAGTGTAGGGTATAGAGTGTAGAGTGTAGGGTATAGAGTGTAGGGTATAGAGTGTAGGGTATAGAGTGTAGAGTTTAGGGATTAGAGTGTAGGGTATAGAGTGTAGGGTATAGAGTGTATAGTGTAGGGTATAGAGTGTATGGTATAGAGTGTAGGGTATAGAGTGTAGGGTGTAGAGTGTAGGGTATAGAGTGTAGGGTATAGAGTGTAAGGTATAGAGTGTAGGGTGTAGAGTGTAGGGTATAGATTGTAGGGTATAGAGTGTAGGGTATAGAGTGTACGGTATAGAGTGTAGGGTATGGAGTGTATGGTATAGAGTGTAGGGTATAGAGTGTAGAGTGTAGGGTATAGAGTGTAGGGTATAGAGTGTGGGGTATAGAGTGTAGGGTATAGAGTGTAGGGTATAGAGTGTAGAGTGCAGGGTATAGAGTTTAGAGTGTAGGGTATAGAGTGTAGGGTATAGAGTGTAAGGTATAGAGTGTAGGGTGTAGAGTGTAGGGTATAGAGTGTAGGGTATAGAGTGTAGGGTATAGAGTGTAGGGTACAGAGTGTATGGTATAGAGTGTAGGGTATAGAGTGTAGGGTATAGAGTGTATGGTATAGAGTGTAGGGTATAGAGTGTAGGGTATAGAGTGTATGTTATAGAGTGTAGGGTATAGAGTGTAGAGTGTAGGGTATAGAGTGTAGGGTATAGAGTGTAGGGTATAGAGTGTAGAGTTTAGGGATTAGAGTGTAGGGTATAGAGTGTAGGGTATAGAGTGTATAGTGTAGGGTATAGAGTGTATGGTATAGAGTGTAGGGTATAGAGTGTAGGGTGTAGAGTGTAGGGTATAGAGTGTAGGGTATAGAGTGTAAGGTATAGAGTGTAGGGTGTAGAGTGTAGGGTATAGATTGTAGGGTATAGAGTGTAGGGTATAGAGTGTACGGTATAGAGTGTAGGGTATGGAGTGTATGGTATAGAGTGTAGGGTATAGAGTGTAGAGTGTAGGGTATAGAGTGTAGGGTATAGAGTGTGGGGTATAGAGTGTAGGGTATAGAGTGTAGGGTATAGAGTGTAGAGTGCAGGGTATAGAGTTTAGAGTGTAGGGTATAGAGTGTAGGGTATAGAGTGTAAGGTATAGAGTGTAGGGTGTAGAGTGTAGGGTATAGAGTGTAGGGTATAGAGTGTAGGGTATAGAGTGTAGGGTACAGAGTGTATGGTATAGAGTGTAGGGTATAGAGTGTAGGGTATAGAGTGTATGGTATAGAGTGTAGGGTATAGAGTGTAGGGTATAGAGTGTATGTTATAGAGTGTAGGGTATAGAGTGTAGAGTGTAGGGTATAGAGTGTAGAGTGTAGGGTATAGAGTGTAGAGTGTAGGGTATAGAGTGTAGAGTGTACGGTATAGAGTTTAGAGTGTAGGGTATAGAGTGTAGGGTATAGAGTGTAAGGTGTAGAGTGTAGGGTATAGAGTGTAGGGTATAGAGTGTAGGGTATAGAGTGTAGGGTATAGAGTGTAGAGTGTAGGGTATAGAGTTTAGAGTGTAGGGTATAGAGTGTAGGGTATAGAGTGTAAGGTATAGAGTGTAGGGTGTAGAGTGTAGGGTATAGAGTGTAGGGTATAGAGTGTAGGGTATAGAGTGTACGGTATAGAGTGTAGGGTATAGAGAGTATGGTATAGAGTGTAGGGTATAGAGTGTAGGGTATAGAGTGTAGGGTATAGAGTGTATGGTATAGATTGTAGGGTACAGAGTGTAGGGTATAGAATGTATGTTATAGAGTGTAGGGTATAGAGTGTAGGGTATAGAGTTTAGAGTGTAGGGTATAGAGAGTAGGGTATAGAGTGTAAGGTATAGAGTGTAGGGTGTAGAGTGTAGGGTATAGAATGTAGGGCATAGGGTGTAGGGTATAGAGTGTAGGGTATGGAGTGTAGAGTGTAGGATATAGAGTGTAGGGTATAGAGTGTAGAGTGTAGGGTATAGAGTGTAGAGTGTAGGGTATAGAGTGTAGGGTATAGAGTGTAGGGTAGAGAGTGTAGAGTGTAGGGTATAGAGTGTAGGGTATAGAGTGTAGAGTGTAGGGATTAAAGTGTAGGGTATAGAGTGTAGGGTGTAGAGTGTAGGGTATAGAGTGCAGAGTGTAGGGTATAGAGTGTATGGTATAGAGTGTAGGGTATAGAGTGTAGGGTGTAGAGTGTAGGGTATAGAGTGTTGGGCATAGAGTGTAGGGTATAGAGTGTAGGGTATAGAGTGTAGAGTGTAGGGTATAGAGTGTATGGTATAGAGTGTAGGGTATAGAGTGTAGGGTATAGAGTGTAGGGCAAAGAGTGTAGGGTATAGAGTGTAGGGTATAGAGTGTAGGGTATAGAGTGTAGGGTATAGAGTGTAGGGTATATAGTGTAGAGTGTAGGGTATAGAGTGTAGGGTATAGAGTGTAGGGTATAGAGTGTAGGGTATAGAGTGCAGGGTATAGAGTGTAGAGTGTAGGGTATAGAGTGTAGGGTATAGAGTGTAGGGTATAGAGTGTAAGGTATAGAGTGTAGGGTGTAGAGTGTAGGGTATAGAGTGTAGGGTATAGAGTGTAGGGTATAGAGTGTAGGGTACAGAGTGTATGGTATAGAGTGTAGGGTATAGAGTGTAGGGTATAGAGTGTATGGTATAGAGTGTAGGGTATAGAGTGTAGGGTATAGAGTGTATGTTATAGAGTGTAGGGTATAGAGTGTAGAGTGTAGGGTATAGAGTGTAGAGTGTAGGGTATAGAGTGTAGAGTGTAGGGTATAGAGTGTAGAGTGTACGGTATAGAGTTTAGAGTGTAGGGTATAGAGTGTAGGGTATAGAGTGTAAGGTGTAGAGTGTAGGGTATAGAGTGTAGGGTATAGAGTGTAGGGTATAGAGTGTAGGGTATAGAGTGTAGAGTGTAGGGTATAGAGTTTAGAGTGTAGGGTATAGAGTGTAGGGTATAGAGTGTAAGGTATAGAGTGTAGGGTGTAGAGTGTAGGGTATAGAGTGTAGGGTATAGAGTGTAGGGTATAGAGTGTACGGTATAGAGTGTAGGGTATAGAGAGTATGGTATAGAGTGTAGGGTATAGAGTGTAGGGTATAGAGTGTAGGGTATAGAGTGTATGGTATAGATTGTAGGGTACAGAGTGTAGGGTATAGAGTGTATGTTATAGAGTGTAGGGTATAGAGTGTAGGGTATAGAGTTTAGAGTGTAGGGTATAGAGAGTAGGGTATAGAGTGTAAGGTATAGAGTGTAGGGTGTAGAGTGTAGGGTATAGAATGTAGGGCATAGGGTGTAGGGTATAGAGTGTAGGGTATGGAGTGTAGAGTGTAGGATATAGAGTGTAGGGTATAGAGTGTAGGGTATAGAGTGTAGAGTGTAGGGTATAGAGTGTAGAGTGTAGGGTATAGAGTGTAGGGTATAGAGTGTAGGGTAGAGAGTGTAGAGTGTAGGGTATAGAGTGTAGGGTATAGAGTGTAGAGTGTAGGGATTAAAGTGTAGGGTATAGAGTGTAGGGTGTAGAGTGTAGGGTATAGAGTGCAGAGTGTAGGGTATAGAGTGTATGGTATAGAGTGTAGGGTATAGAGTGTAGGGTGTAGAGTGTAGGGTATAGAGTGTCGGGCATAGAGTGTAGGGTATAGAGTGTAGGGTATAGAGTGTAGAGTGTAGGGTATAGAGTGTATGGTATAGAGTGTAGGGTATAGAGTGTAGGGTATAGAGTGTAGGGCAAAGAGTGTAGGGTATAGAGTGTAGGGTATAGAGTGTAGGGTATAGAGTGTAGGGTATAGAGTGTAGGGTATATAGTGTAGAGTGTAGGGTATAGAGTGTAGGGTATAGAGTGTAGGGTATAGAGTGCAGGGTATAGAGTGTAGAGTGTAGGGTATAGAGTGTAGGGTATAGAGTGTAGGGTATAGAGTGTAGGGTATAGAGTGTAGAGTGTAGGGTATAGAGTGTAGGGTATAGAGTGTAGGGAGTAGAGTGTAGGGTATAGAGTGTAGGGTTCAGAGTGTAGGGCATAGAGTGTAGGGTATAGAGTGTATGGTATAGAGTGTAGGGTATAGAGTGTAGGGTATAGAGTGTAGGGTATAGAGTGTAGGGTATAGAGTGTAGAGTGTAGGGTATAGAGTGTAGGGTATAGAGTGTAGGGTAGAGAGTGTAGAGTGTAGGGTATAGAGTGTAGGGTATAGAGTGTAGGGTATAGAGTGTAGGGTATAGAGTGTAGGGTGTAGAGTGTAGGGTATAGAGTGTAGGGTATAGAGTGTAGGGTATAGAGTGTAGGGAATAGAGTGTAGAGTGTAAGGTATAGAGTGTAGGGTATAGAGTGTACGGTATAGAGTGTAGGGTATAGAGTGTATGGTATAGAGTGTAGGGTATAGAGTGTAGAGTGTAGGGTATAGAGTGTAGGGATTAGAGTGTAGGGTATAGAGTGTAGGGTGTAGAGTGTAGGGTATAGAGTGTAGAGTGTAGGGTATAGAGTGTATGGTATAGAGTGTAGGGTATAGAGTGTAGGGTGTAGAGTGTAGGGTATAGAGTGTAGGGTATAGGGTGTAGGGTATAGAGTGTAGGGTATAGAGTGTAGGGAATAGAGTGTATGGTATAGAGTGTAGGGTATAGAGTGTAGGGTATAGAGTGTATGGTATAGAGTGTAGGGTATAGAGTGTAGGGTATAGAGTGTATGTTATAGAGTGTAGGGTATAGAGTGTAGAGTGTAGGGTATAGAGTGTAGAGTGTAGGGTATAGAGTGTAGAGTGTAGGGTATAGAGTTTAGAGTGTAGGGTATAGAGTGTAGGGTATAGAGTGTAAGGTATAGAGTGTAGGGTGTAGAGTGTAGGGTATAGAGTGTAGGGTATAGAGTGTAGGGTATAGAGTGTACGGTATAGAGTGTAGGGTATAGAGTGTAGAGTGTAGGGTATAGAGTTTAGAGTGTAGGGTATAGAGTGTAGGGTATAGAGTGTAGGGTATAGAGTGTAGAGTGTAAGGTATAGTGTGTAGGGTATAGAGTGTAGGGTATAGAGTGTAGGGCATAGAGTGTAGGGTATAGAGTGTAGGGTATAGAGTGTAGAGTGTAGGGTATAGAGTGTAGGGTATAGAGTGTAGGGTATAGAGTGTAGGGTATAGAGTGTAGGGAATAGAGTGTAGAGTGTAAGGTATAGAGTGTAGAGTGTAGGGTATAGAGTGTAGGGTATAGAGTGTAGAGTGTAGGGATTAGAGTGTAGGGTATAGAGTGTAGGGTATAGAGTGTAGGGTATAGAGTGTAGAGTGTAAGGTATAGAGTGTAGGGTATAGAGTGTAGGGTATAGAGTGTAGGGCATAGAGTGTAGGGTATAGAGTGTTGGGTATAGAGTGTAGAGTGTAGGGTATAGAGTGTAGGGTATAGAGTGTAGGGTGTAGAGTGTAGGGTATAGAGTGTAGGGTATAGAGTGTAGAGTGTAGGGTATAGAGTGTAGTGTGTAGGGTATAGAGTGTAGAGTGTAGGGTATAGAGTGTAGGGTATAGTGTGTAGGGTATAGAGTGTAGGGTATAGAGTGTAGAGTATAGGGTATAGAGTGTAGGGTATAGAGTGTATGGTATAGAGTGTAGGGTATAGAGTGTAGGGTGTAGAGTGTAGGGTATAGAGTGTAGGCTATAGAGTGTAGGGTATAGAGTGTAGGGTATAGAGTGTAGGGAATAGAGTGTAGAGTGTAAGGTATAGAGTGTAGAGTGTAGGGTATAGAGTGTAGGGTATAGAGTGTAGAGTGTAAGGTATAGAGTGTAGGGTATAGAGTGTAGGGTATAGAGTGTAGGGCATAGAGTGTAGGGTATAGAGTGTAGGGTATAGAGTGTAGGGTATAGAGTGTAGGGTATAGAGTGTAGAGTGTAAGGTATAGAGTGTAGGGTATAGAGTGTAGGGTATAGAGTGTAGGGCATAGAGTGTAGGGTATAGAGTGTAGGGTATAGAGTGTAGAGTGTAGGGTATAGAGTGTAGGGTATAGAGTGTAGGGTATAGAGTGTAGGGTATAGAGTGTAGGGTATAGAGTGTAGAGTGTAGGGTATAGAGTGTAGGGTATAGAGTGTAGAGTGTAGGGTATAGAGTGTAGGGTATAGAGTGTAGGGTATAGAGTGAAGGGCATAGAGTGTAGGGTATATAGTTTAGGTTATAGAGTGTAGAGTGTAGGGTATAGAGTGTAGGGTATAGAGTGTAGGGTATAGAGTGTAGAGTGTAGGGCATAGAGTTTAGAGTGTAGGGTATAGAGTGTAGGTATAGAGTGTAGGGTATAGAGTGTAGAGTGTAGGGTATAGAGTGTAGGGTATAGAGTGTTGGGTATAGAGTGTAGGGTAGAGAGTGTAGAGTGTAGGGCATAGAGTTTAGAGTGTAGGGTATAGAGTGTAGGGTATAAAGTGTAGGGTAAAGAGTGTAGGGTATAGAGTGTAGAGTGTAGGGTATAGAGTGTAGGGTATAGAGTGTAGGGTGTAGAGTGTAGGGTATAGAGTGTAGGGTATAGAGTGTAGAGTGTAGGGTATAGAGTGTAGAGTGTAGGGTATAGAGTGTAGAGTGTAGGGTATAGAGTGTAGGGTATAGTGTGTAGGGTATAGAGTGTAGGGTATAGAGTGTAGGGTATAGAGTGTAGGGTATAGAGTGTAGAGTGTAGGGTATAGAGTGTAGAGTGTAGGGAATAGAGTGTAGCGTGTAAGGTATAGAGTGTAGAGTGTAGGGTATAGAGTGTAAGGTATAGAGTGTAGAGTGTAGGGATTAGAGTGTAGGGTATAGAGTGTAGGGTATAGAGTGTAGAGTGTAAGGTATAGAGTGTAGGGTATAGAGTGTAGGGTATAGAGTGTAGGGCATAGAGTGTAGGGTATATAGTGTAGGGTATAGAGTGTAGAGTGTAGGGTATAGAGTGTAGGGTATAGAGTGTAGGGTGTAGAGTGTAGGGTATAGAGTGTAGGGTATAGAGTGTAGAGTGTAGGGTATAGAGTGTAGAGTGTAGGGAATAGAGTGTAGAGTGTAAGGTATAGAGTGTAGAGTGTAGGGTATAGAGTGTAGGGTATAGAGTGTAGAGTGTAGGGATTAGAGTGTAGGGTATAGAGTGTAGGGTATAGAGTGTAGAGTGTAAGGTATAGAGTGTAGGGTATAGAGTGTAGGGTATAGAGTGTAGGGCATAGAGTGTAGGGTATAGAGTGTAGGGTATAGAGTGTAGAGTGTAGGGTATAGAGTGTAGGGTATAGAGTGTAGGGTGTAGAGTGTAGGGTATAGAGTGTAGGGTATAGAGTGTAGAGTGTAGGGTATAGAGTGTAGAGTGTAGGGTATAGAGTGTAGAGTGTAGTATATAGAGTGTAGGGTATAGTGTGTAGGGTATAGAGTGTAGGGTACAGAGTGTAGGGTATAGAGTGTAGAGTATAGGGTATAGAGTGTAGAGTGTAGGGTATAGAGTGTATGGTATAAAGTGTAGGGTATAGAGTGTAGGGTATAGAGTGTAGGGTATAGAGTGTAGGGAATAGAGTGTAGAGTGTAAGGTATAGAGTGTAGAGTGTAGGGTATAGAGTGTAGGGTATAGAGTGTAGGGAATAGAGTGTAGAGTGTAAGGTATAGAGTGTAGAGTGTAGGGTATAGAGTGTAGGGTATAGAGTGTAGAGTGTAGGGATTAGAGTGTAGGGTATAGAGTGTAGGGTATAGAGTGTAGGGTATAGAGTGTAGAGTGTAAGGTATAGAGTGTAGGGTATAGAGTGTAGGGTATAGAGTGTAGGGTATAGAGTGTAGGGTATAGAGTGTAGAGTGTAGGGTATAGAGTGTAGGGTATAGAGTGTAGGGTATAGAGTGTAGGGTATAGAGTGTAGGGTATAGAGTGTAGAGTGTAGGGTGTAGAGTGTAGGGTAAAGAGTGTAGGGTATAGAGTGTAGAGTGTAGGGTATAGAGTGTAGGGTATAGAGTGTAGGGTATATAGTGTAGGGCATAGAGTGTAGGGTATATAGTTTAGGGTATAGAGTGTAGAGTGTAGGGTATAGAGTGTAGGGTATAGAGTGTAGGGTATAGAGTGTAGAGTGTAGGGCATAGAGTTTAGAGTGTAGGGTATAGAGTGTAGGGTATAGAGTGTAGGGTATAGAGTGTAGAGTGTAGGGTATAGAGTGTAGGGTATAGAGTGTAGGGTAGAGAGTGTAGAGTGTAGGGTATAGAGTGTAGGGTATAGAGTGTAGGGTATAGAGTGTAGAGTGTAGGGATTAGAGTGTAGGGTATAGAGTGTAGGGTGTAGGGTATAGAGTGTATGGTATAGAGTGTAGGGTATAGAGTGTAGGGTGTAGAGTGTAGGGTATAGAGTGTATGGTATAGAGTGTAGGGTATAGATTGTAGGGCATAGAGTGTAGGGAATAGAGTGTAGATTGTAAGGTATAGAGTGTAGAGTGTAGGGTATAGAGTGTAGGGTATAGAGTGTAGAGTGTAGGGATTAGAGTGTAGGGTATAGAGTGTAGGGTGTAGAGTGTAGCGTATAGAGTGTAAAGTGTAGGGTATAGAGTGTATGGTATAGAGTGTAGGGTATAGAGTGTAGGGTGTAGAGTGTAGAGTGTAGGGATTAGAGTGTAGGGTATAGAGTGTAGGGTGTAGAGTGTAGCGTATAGAGTGTAAAGTGTAGGGTATAGAGTGTATGGTATAGAGTGTAGGGTATAGAGTGTAGGGTGTAGAGTGTAGGGTATAGAGTGTAGGGTATAGAGTGTAGGGTATAGAGTGTAGGGTATAAAGTATAGAGTGTAGGGTATAGAGTGTAGGGTATAGAGTGTAGGGTATAGAGTGTAGGGTAGAGAGTGTAGAATGTAGGGATTAGAGTGCAGGGTATAGAGTGTAGGGTGTAGAGTGTAGGGCATAGAGTTTAGAGTGTAGGGTATAGAGTGTAGGGTATAGAGTGTAGGGTATAGAGTGTAGAGTGTAGGGTATAGAGTGTAGGGTATAGAGTGTAGGGTAGAGAGTGTAGAGTGTAGGGTATAGAGTGTAGGGTATAGAGTGTAGGGTATAGAGTGTAGAGTGTAGGGATTAGAGTGTAGGGTATAGAGTGTAGGGTGTAGGGTATAGAGTGTATGGTATAGAGTGTAGGGTATAGAGTGTAGGGTGTAGAGTGTAGGGTATAGAGTGTATGGTATAGAGTGTAGGGTATAGATTGTAGGGCATAGAGTGTAGGGAATAGAGTGTAGAGTGTAAGGTATAGAGTGTAGAGTGTAGGGTATAGAGTGTAGGGTATAGAGTGTAGAGTGTAGGGATTAGAGTGTAGGGTATAGAGTGTAGGGTGTAGAGTGTAGCGTATAGAGTGTAAAGTGTAGGGTATAGAGTGTATGGTATAGAGTGTAGGGTATAGAGTGTAGGGTGTAGAGTGTAGGGTATAGAGTGTAGGGTATAGAGTGTAGGGTATAGAGTGTAGGGTATAGAGTGTAGGGTATAAAGTATAGAGTGTAGGGTATAGAGTGTAGGGTATAGAGTGTAGGGTATAGAGTGTAGGGTAGAGAGTGTAGAATGTAGGGATTAGAGTGCAGGGTATAGAGTGTAGGGTGTAGAGTGTAGGGTATAGAGTGTAGAGTGTAGGGTATAGAGTGTATGGTATAGAGTGTAGGGTATAGAGTGTAGGGTGTAGAGTGTAGGGTATAGAGTGTAGAGTGTAGGGTATAGAGTGTATGGTATAGAGTGTAGGGTATAGAGTGTAGAGTGTAGGGTATAGAGTGTAGGGTATAGAGTGTAGGGTATAGAGTGTATGGTATAGAGTGTAGAGTGTAGGGTATAGAGTGTAGAGTGTAGGGTATAGAGTGTAGAGTGTAGGGTATAGAGTGTAGGGTATAGAGTGTAGGGTATAGAGTGTAGGGTATAGAGTGTAGAGTGTAGGGTATAGAGTGTAGAGTGTAGGGTATAGAGTGTATGGTATAGAGTGTAGGGTATAGAGTGTAGGGTGTAGAGTGTAGGGTATAGAGTGTAGGGTATAGAGTGTAGGGTATAGAGTGTAGGGATTAGAGTGTAGAGTGTAAGGTGTAGAGTGTAGGGTATAGAGTGTAGGGTATAGAGTGTAGAGTGTAGGGATTAGAGTGTAGGGTATAGAGTGTAGGGTATAGAGTGTAGGGTATAGAGTGTAGAGTGTAAGGTATAGAGTGTAGGGTATAGAGTGTAGGGTATAGAGTGTAGGGCATAGAGTGTAGGGTATAGAGTGTAGGGTATAGAGTGTAGAGTGTAGGGTATAGAGTGTAGGGTATAGAGTGTAGGGTGTAGAGTGTAGGGTATAGAGTGTAGGGTATAGAGTGTAGAGTGTAGGGTATAGAGTGTAGAGTGTAGGGTATAGAGTGTAGAGTGTAGGGTATAGAGTGTAGGGTATAGTGTGTAGGGCATAGAGTGTAGGGTATAGAGTGTAGGGTATAGAGTGTAGGGTATAGAGTGTAGGGTATAGAGTGTAGAGTGTAGGGTATAGAGTGTAGAGTGTAGGGTATAGAGTGTAGAGTGTAGGGTATAGAGTGTAGGGTATAGTGTGTAGGGTATAGAGTGTAGGGTATAGAGTGTAGGGTATAGAGTGTAGAGTATAGGGTATAGAGTGTAGAGTGTAGGGTATAGAGTGTATGGTATAGAGTGTAGGGTATAGAGTGTAGGGTGTAGAGTGTAGGGTATAGAGTGTAGGGTATAGAGTGTAGGGTATAGAGTGTAGGGTATAGAGTGTAGGGAATAGATTGTAGAGTGTAAGGTATAGAGTGTAGAGTGTAGGGTATAGAGTGTAGGGTATAGAGTGTAGAGTGTAGGGATTAGAGTGTAGGATATAGAGTGTAGGGTATAGAGTGTAGGGTATAGAGTGTAGAGTGTAAGGTATAGAGTGTAGGGTATAGAGTGTAGGGTATAGAGTGTAGGGCATAGAGTGTAGGGTATAGAGTGTAGGGTATAGAGAGTAGAGTGTAGGGTATAGAGTGTAGGGTATAGAGTGTAGGGTATAGAGTGTAGGGTATAGAGTGTAGGGTATAGAGTGTAAAGTGTAGGGTATAGAGTGTAGGGTATAGAGTGTAGAGTGTAGGGTATAGAGTGTAGGGTATAGAGTGTAGGGTATAGAGTGAAGGGCATAGAGTGTAGGGTATATAGTTTAGGGTATAGAGTGTAGAGTGTAGGGTATAGAGTGTAGGGTATAGAGTGTAGGGTATAGAGTGTAGAGTGTAGGGCATAGAGTTTAGAGTGTAGGGTATAGAGTGTAGGGTATAGAGTGTAGGGTATAGAGTGTAGAGTGTAGGGTATAGAGTGTAGGGTATAGAGTGTTGGGTATAGAGTGTAGGGTAGAGAGTGTAGAGTGTAGGGCATAGAGTTTAGAGTGTAGGGTATAGAGTGTAGGGTATAGAGTGTAGGGTATAGAGTGTAGGGTATAGAGTGTAGAGTGTAGGGTATAGAGTGTAGGGTATAGAGTGTAGGGAATAGAGTGTAGAGTGTAAGGTATAGAGTGTAGAGTGTAGGGTATAGAGTGTAGGGTATAGAGTGTAGAGTGTAGGGATTAGAGTGTAGGGTATAGAGTGTAGGGTATATAGTTTAGGGTATAGAGTGTAGAGTGTAGGGTATAGAGTGTAGGGTATAAAGTGTAGGGAATAGAGTGTAGAGTGTAAGGTATAGAGTGTAGAGTGTAGGGTATAGAGTGTAGGGTATAGAGTGTAGAGTGTAGGGATTAGAGTGTAGGGTATAGAGTGTAGGGTATATAGTTTAGGGTATAGAGTGTAGAGTGTAGGGTATAGAGTGTAGGGTATAGAGTGTAGGGAATAGAGTGTAGAGTGTAAGGTATAGAGTGTAGAGTGTAGGGTATAGAGTGTAGGGTATAGAGTGTAGAGTGTAGGGATTAGAGTGTAGGGTATAGAGTGTAGGGTATAGAGTGTAGGGTATAGAGTGTAGAGTGTAGGGTATAGAGTGTAGGGTATAGAGTGTAGGGTAGAGAGTGTAGAGTGTAGGGTATAGAGTGTAGGGTATAGAGTGTAGGGTATAGAGTGTAGAGTGTAGGGATTAGAGTGTAGGGTATAGAGTGTAGGGTGTAGGGTATAGAGTGTATGGTATAGAGTGTAGGGTATAGAGTGTAGGGTGTAGAGTGTAGGGTATAGAGTGTATGGTATAGAGTGTAGGGTATAGATTGTAGGGCATAGAGTGTAGGGAATAGAGTGTAGAGTGTAAGGTATAGAGTGTAGAGTGTAGGGTATAGAGTGTAGGGTATAGAGTGTAGAGTGTAGGGATTAGAGTGTAGGGTATAGAGTGTAGGGTGTAGAGTGTAGCGTATAGACTGTAAAGTGTAGGGTATAGAGTGTATGGTATAGAGTGTAGGGTATAGAGTGTAGGGTGTAGAGTGTAGGGTATAGAGTGTAGGGTATAGAGTGTAGGGTATAGAGTGTAGGGTATAAAATATAGAGTGTAGGGTATAGAGTGTAGGGTATAGAGTGTAGGGTATAGAGTGTAGGGTAGAGAGTGTAGAATGTAGGGATTAGAGTGCAGGGTATAGAGTGTAGGGTGTAGAGTGTAGGGTATAGAGTGTAGAGTGTAGGGTATAGAGTGTATGGTATAGAGTGTAGGGTATAGAGTGTAGGGTGTAGAGTGTAGGGTATAGAGTGTAGAGTGTAGGGTATAGAGTGTATGGTATAGAGTGTAGGGTATAGAGTGTAGAGTGTAGGGTATAGAGTGTAGGGTATAGAGTGTAGGGTATAGAGTGTATGGTATAGAGTGTAGAGTGTAGGGTATAGAGTGTAGAGTGTAGGGTATAGAGTGTAGAGTGTAGGGTATAGAGTGTAGGGTATAGAGTGTAGAGTATAGAGTGTAGGGTATAGAGTGTAGAGTGTAGGGTATAGAGTGTAGAGTGTAGGGTATAGAGTGTATGGTATAGAGTGTAGGGTATAGAGTGTAGGGTGTAGAGTGTAGGGTATAGAGTGTAGGGTATAGAGTGTAGGGTATAGAGTGTAGGGTATAGAGTGTAGAGTGTAAGGTGTAGAGTGTAGGGTATAGAGTGTAGGGTATAGAGTGTAGAGTGTAGGGATTAGAGTGTAGGGTATAGAGTGTAGGGTATAGAGTGTAGGGTATAGAGTGTAGAGTGTAAGGTATAGAGTGTAGGGTATAGAGTGTAGGGTATAGAGTGTAGGGCATAGAGTGTAGGGTATAGAGTGTAGGGTATAGAGTGTAGAGTGTAGGGTATAGAGTGTAGGGTATAGAGTGTAGGGTGTAGAGTGTAGGGTATAGAGTGTAGGGTATAGAGTGTAGAGTGTAGGGTATAGAGTGTAGAGTGTAGGGTATAGAGTGTAGAGTGTAGGGTATAGAGTGTAGGGTATAGTGTGTAGGGCATAGAGTGTAGGGTATAGAGTGTAGGGTATAGAGTGTAGGGTATAGAGTGTAGGGTATAGAGTGTAGAGTGTAGGGTATAGAGTGTAGAGTGTAGGGTATAGAGTGTAGAGTGTAGGGTATAGAGTGTAGGGTATAGTGTGTAGGGTATAGAGTGTAGGGTATAGAGTGTAGGGTATAGAGTGTAGAGTATAGGGTATAGAGTGTAGAGTGTAGGGTATAGAGTGTATGGTATAGAGTGTAGGGTATAGAGTGTAGGGTGTAGAGTGTAGGGTATAGAGTGTAGGGTATAGAGTGTAGGGTATAGAGTGTAGGGTATAGAGTGTAGGGAATAGATTGTAGAGTGTAAGGTATAGAGTGTAGAGTGTAGGGTATAGAGTGTAGGGTATAGAGTGTAGAGTGTAGGGATTAGAGTGTAGGATATAGAGTGTAGGGTATAGAGTGTAGGGTATAGAGTGTAGAGTGTAAGGTATAGAGTGTAGGGTATAGAGTGTAGGGTATAGAGTGTAGGGCATAGAGTGTAGGGTATAGAGTGTAGGGTATAGAGAGTAGAGTGTAGGGTATAGAGTGTAGGGTATAGAGTGTAGGGTATAGAGTGTAGGGTATAGAGTGTAGGGTATAGAGTGTAGAGTGTAGGGTATAGAGTGTAGGGTATAGAGTGTAGAGTGTAGGGTATAGAGTGTAGGGTATAGAGTGTAGGGTATAGAGTGAAGGGCATAGAGTGTAGGGTATATAGTTTAGGGTATAGAGTGTAGAGTGTAGGGTATAGAGTGTAGGGTATAGAGTGTAGGGTATAGAGTGTAGAGTGTAGGGCATAGAGTTTAGAGTGTAGGGTATAGAGTGTAGGGTATAGAGTGTAGGGTATAGAGTGTAGAGTGTAGGGTATAGAGTGTAGGGTATAGAGTGTTGGGTATAGAGTGTAGGGTAGAGAGTGTAGAGTGTAGGGCATAGAGTTTAGAGTGTAGGGTATAGAGTGTAGGGTATAGAGTGTAGGGTATAGAGTGTAGGGTATAGAGTGTAGAGTGTAGGGTATAGAGTGTAGGGTATAGAGTGTAGGGAATAGAGTGTAGAGTGTAAGGTATAGAGTGTAGAGTGTAGGGTATAGAGTGTAGGGTATAGAGTGTAGAGTGTAGGGATTAGAGTGTAGGGTATAGAGTGTAGGGTATATAGTTTAGGGTATAGAGTGTAGAGTGTAGGGTATAGAGTGTAGGGTATAAAGTGTAGGGAATAGAGTGTAGAGTGTAAGGTATAGAGTGTAGAGTGTAGGGTATAGAGTGTAGGGTATAGAGTGTAGAGTGTAGGGATTAGAGTGTAGGGTATAGAGTGTAGGGTATATAGTTTAGGGTATAGAGTGTAGAGTGTAGGGTATAGAGTGTAGGGTATAGAGTGTAGGGAATAGAGTGTAGAGTGTAAGGTATAGAGTGTAGAGTGTAGGGTATAGAGTGTAGGGTATAGAGTGTAGAGTGTAGGGATTAGAGTGTAGGGTATAGAGTGTAGGGTGTAGAGTGTAGCGTATAGAGTGTAAAGTGTAGGGTATAGAGTGTATGGTATAGAGTGTAGGGTATAGAGTGTAGGGTGTAGAGTGTAGGGTATAGAGTGTAGGGTATAGAGTGTAGGGTATAGAGTGTAGGGTATAGAGTGTAGGGTATAAAGTATAGAGTGTAGGGTATAGAGTGTAGGGTATAGAGTGTAGGGTATAGAGTGTAGGGTAGAGAGTGTAGAATGTAGGGATTAGAGTGCAGGGTATAGAGTGTAGGGTGTAGAGTGTAGGGTATAGAGTGTAGAGTGTAGGGTATAGAGTGTATGGTATAGAGTGTAGGGTATAGAGTGTAGGGTGTAGAGTGTAGGGTATAGAGTGTAGAGTGTAGGGTATAGAGTGTATGGTATAGAGTGTAGGGTATAGAGTGTAGAGTGTAGGGTATAGAGTGTAGGGTATAGAGTGTAGGGTATAGAGTGTATGGTATAGAGTGTAGAGTGTAGGGTATAGAGTGTAGAGTGTAGGGTATAGAGTGTAGAGTGTAGGGTATAGAGTGTAGGGTATAGAGTGTAGGGTATAGAGTGTAGGGTATAGAGTGTAGAGTGTAGGGTATAGAGTGTAGAGTGTAGGGTATAGAGTGTATGGTATAGAGTGTAGGGTATAGAGTGTAGGGTGTAGAGTGTAGGGTATAGAGTGTAGGGTATAGAGTGTAGGGTATAGAGTGTAGGGATTAGAGTGTAGAGTGTAAGGTGTAGAGTGTAGGGTATAGAGTGTAGGGTATAGAGTGTAGAGTGTAGGGATTAGAGTGTAGGGTATAGAGTGTAGGGTATAGAGTGTAGGGTATAGAGTGTAGAGTGTAAGGTATAGAGTGTAGGGTATAGAGTGTAGGGTATAGAGTGTAGGGCATAGAGTGTAGGGTATAGAGTGTAGGGTATAGAGTGTAGAGTGTAGGGTATAGAGTGTAGGGTATAGAGTGTAGGGTGTAGAGTGTAGGGTATAGAGTGTAGGGTATAGAGTGTAGAGTGTAGGGTATAGAGTGTAGAGTGTAGGGTATAGAGTGTAGAGTGTAGGGTATAGAGTGTAGGGTATAGTGTGTAGGGCATAGAGTGTAGGGTATAGAGTGTAGGGTATAGAGTGTAGGGTATAGAGTGTAGGGTATAGAGTGTAGAGTGTAGGGTATAGAGTGTAGAGTGTAGGGTATAGAGTGTAGAGTGTAGGGTATAGAGTGTAGGGTATAGTGTGTAGGGTATAGAGTGTAGGGTATAGAGTGTAGGGTATAGAGTGTAGAGTATAGGGTATAGAGTGTAGAGTGTAGGGTATAGAGTGTATGGTATAGAGTGTAGGGTATAGAGTGTAGGGTGTAGAGTGTAGGGTATAGAGTGTAGGGTATAGAGTGTAGGGTATAGAGTGTAGGGTATAGAGTGTAGGGAATAGATTGTAGAGTGTAAGGTATAGAGTGTAGAGTGTAGGGTATAGAGTGTAGGGTATAGAGTGTAGAGTGTAGGGATTAGAGTGTAGGATATAGAGTGTAGGGTATAGAGTGTAGGGTATAGAGTGTAGAGTGTAAGGTATAGAGTGTAGGGTATAGAGTGTAGGGTATAGAGTGTAGGGCATAGAGTGTAGGGTATAGAGTGTAGGGTATAGAGAGTAGAGTGTAGGGTATAGAGTGTAGGGTATAGAGTGTAGGGTATAGAGTGTAGGGTATAGAGTGTAGGGTATAGAGTGTAAAGTGTAGGGTATAGAGTGTAGGGTATAGAGTGTAGAGTGTAGGGTATAGAGTGTAGGGTATAGAGTGTAGGGTATAGAGTGAAGGGCATAGAGTGTAGGGTATATAGTTTAGGGTATAGAGTGTAGAGTGTAGGGTATAGAGTGTAGGGTATAGAGTGTAGGGTATAGAGTGTAGAGTGTAGGGCATAGAGTTTAGAGTGTAGGGTATAGAGTGTAGGGTATAGAGTGTAGGGTATAGAGTGTAGAGTGTAGGGTATAGAGTGTAGGGTATAGAGTGTTGGGTATAGAGTGTAGGGTAGAGAGTGTAGAGTGTAGGGCATAGAGTTTAGAGTGTAGGGTATAGAGTGTAGGGTATAGAGTGTAGGGTATAGAGTGTAGGGTATAGAGTGTAGAGTGTAGGGTATAGAGTGTAGGGTATAGAGTGTAGGGAATAGAGTGTAGAGTGTAAGGTATAGAGTGTAGAGTGTAGGGTATAGAGTGTAGGGTATAGAGTGTAGAGTGTAGGGATTAGAGTGTAGGGTATAGAGTGTAGGGTATATAGTTTAGGGTATAGAGTGTAGAGTGTAGGGTATAGAGTGTAGGGTATAAAGTGTAGGGAATAGAGTGTAGAGTGTAAGGTATAGAGTGTAGAGTGTAGGGTATAGAGTGTAGGGTATAGAGTGTAGAGTGTAGGGATTAGAGTGTAGGGTATAGAGTGTAGGGTATATAGTTTAGGGTATAGAGTGTAGAGTGTAGGGTATAGAGTGTAGGGTATAGAGTGTAGGGAATAGAGTGTAGAGTGTAAGGTATAGAGTGTAGAGTGTAGGGTATAGAGTGTAGGGTATAGAGTGTAGAGTGTAGGGATTAGAGTGTAGGGTATAGAGTGTAGGGTATAGAGTGTAGGGTATAGAGTGTAGAGTGTAGGGTATAGAGTGTAGGGTATAGAGTGTAGGGTAGAGAGTGTAGAGTGTAGGGTATAGAGTGTAGGGTATAGAGTGTAGGGTATAGAGTGTAGAGTGTAGGGATTAGAGTGTAGGGTATAGAGTGTAGGGTGTAGGGTATAGAGTGTATGGTATAGAGTGTAGGGTATAGAGTGTAGGGTGTAGAGTGTAGGGTATAGAGTGTATGGTATAGAGTGTAGGGTATAGATTGTAGGGCATAGAGTGTAGGGAATAGAGTGTAGAGTGTAAGGTATAGAGTGTAGAGTGTAGGGTATAGAGTGTAGGGTATAGAGTGTAGAGTGTAGGGATTAGAGTGTAGGGTATAGAGTGTAGGGTGTAGAGTGTAGCGTATAGAGTGTAAAGTGTAGGGTATAGAGTGTATGGTATAGAGTGTAGGGTATAGAGTGTAGGGTGTAGAGTGTAGGGTATAGAGTGTAGGGTATAGAGTGTAGGGTATAGAGTGTAGGGTATAGAGTGTAGGGTATAAAATATAGAGTGTAGGGTATAGAGTGTAGGGTATAGAGTGTAGGGTATAGAGTGTAGGGTAGAGAGTGTAGAATGTAGGGATTAGAGTGCAGGGTATAGAGTGTAGGGTGTAGAGTGTAGGGTATAGAGTGTAGAGTGTAGGGTATAGAGTGTATGGTATAGAGTGTAGGGTATAGAGTGTAGGGTGTAGAGTGTAGGGTATAGAGTGTAGAGTGTAGGGTATAGAGTGTATGGTATAGAGTGTAGGGTATAGAGTGTAGAGTGTAGGGTATAGAGTGTAGGGTATAGAGTGTAGGGTATAGAGTGTATGGTATAGAGTGTAGAGTGTAGGGTATAGAGTGTAGAGTGTAGGGTATAGAGTGTAGAGTGTAGGGTATAGAGTGTAGGGTATAGAGTGTAGAGTATAGAGTGTAGGGTATAGAGTGTAGAGTGTAGGGTATAGAGTGTAGAGTGTAGGGTATAGAGTGTATGGTATAGAGTGTAGGGTATAGAGTGTAGGGTGTAGAGTGTAGGGTATAGAGTGTAGGGTATAGAGTGTAGGGTATAGAGTGTAGGGTATAGAGTGTAGAGTGTAAGGTGTAGAGTGTAGGGTATAGAGTGTAGGGTATAGAGTGTAGAGTGTAGGGATTAGAGTGTAGGGTATAGAGTGTAGGGTATAGAGTGTAGGGTATAGAGTGTAGAGTGTAAGGTATAGAGTGTAGGGTATAGAGTGTAGGGTATAGAGTGTAGGGCATAGAGTGTAGGGTATAGAGTGTAGGGTATAGAGTGTAGAGTGTAGGGTATAGAGTGTAGGGTATAGAGTGTAGGGTGTAGAGTGTAGGGTATAGAGTGTAGGGTATAGAGTGTAGAGTGTAGGGTATAGAGTGTAGAGTGTAGGGTATAGAGTGTAGAGTGTAGGGTATAGAGTGTAGGGTATAGTGTGTAGGGCATAGAGTGTAGGGTATAGAGTGTAGGGTATAGAGTGTAGGGTATAGAGTGTAGGGTATAGAGTGTAGAGTGTAGGGTATAGAGTGTAGAGTGTAGGGTATAGAGTGTAGAGTGTAGGGTATAGAGTGTAGGGTATAGTGTGTAGGGTATAGAGTGTAGGGTATAGAGTGTAGGGTATAGAGTGTAGAGTATAGGGTATAGAGTGTAGAGTGTAGGGTATAGAGTGTATGGTATAGAGTGTAGGGTATAGAGTGTAGGGTGTAGAGTGTAGGGTATAGAGTGTAGGGTATAGAGTGTAGGGTATAGAGTGTAGGGTATAGAGTGTAGGGAATAGATTGTAGAGTGTAAGGTATAGGATATAGAGTGTAGGGTATAGAGTGTAGGGTATAGAGTGTAGAGTGTAAGGTATAGAGTGTAGGGTATAGAGTGTAGGGTATAGAGTGTAGGGCATAGAGTGTAGGGTATAGAGTGTAGGGTATAGAGAGTAGAGTGTAGGGTATAGAGTGTAGGGTATAGAGTGTAGGGTATAGAGTGTAGGGTATAGAGTGTAGGGTATAGAGTGTAGAGTGTAGGGTATAGAGTGTAGGGTATACAGTGTAGAGTGTAGGGTATAGAGTGTAGGGTATAGAGTGTAGGGTATAGAGTGAAGGGCATAGAGTGTAGGGTATATAGTTTAGGGTATAGAGTGTAGAGTGTAGGGTATAGAGTGTAGGGTATAGAGTGTAGGGTATAGAGTGTAGAGTGTAGGGCATAGAGTTTAGAGTGTAGGGTATAGAGTGTAGGGTATAGAGTGTAGGGTATAGAGTGTAGAGTGTAGGGTATAGAGTGTAGGGTATAGAGTGTTGGGTATAGAGTGTAGGGTAGAGAGTGTAGAGTGTAGGGCATAGAGTTTAGAGTGTAGGGTATAGAGTGTAGGGTATAGAGTGTAGGGTATAGAGTGTAGGGTATAGAGTGTAGAGTGTAGGGTATAGAGTGTAGGGTATAGAGTGTAGGGAATAGAGTGTAGAGTGTAAGGTATAGAGTGTAGAGTGTAGGGTATAGAGTGTAGGGTATAGAGTGTAGAGTGTAGGGATTAGAGTGTAGGGTATAGAGTGTAGGGTATATAGTTTAGGGTATAGAGTGTAGAGTGTAGGGTATAGAGTGTAGGGTATAAAGTGTAGGGAATAGAGTGTAGAGTGTAAGGTATAGAGTGTAGAGTGTAGGGTATAGAGTGTAGGGTATAGAGTGTAGAGTGTAGGGATTAGAGTGTAGGGTATAGAGTGTAGGGTATATAGTTTAGGGTATAGAGTGTAGAGTGTAGGGTATAGAGTGTAGGGTATAGAGTGTAGGGAATAGAGTGTAGAGTGTAAGGTATAGAGTGTAGAGTGTAGGGTATAGAGTGTAGGGTATAGAGTGTAGAGTGTAGGGATTAGAGTGTAGGGTATAGAGTGTAGGGTATAGAGTGTAGGGTATAGAGTGTAGAGTGTAGGGTATAGAGTGTAGGGTATAGAGTGTAGGGTAGAGAGTGTAGAGTGTAGGGTATAGAGTGTAGGGTATAGAGTGTAGGGTATAGAGTGTAGAGTGTAGGGATTAGAGTGTAGGGTATAGAGTGTAGGGTGTAGGGTATAGAGTGTATGGTATAGAGTGTAGGGTATAGAGTGTAGGGTGTAGAGTGTAGGGTATAGAGTGTATGGTATAGAGTGTAGGGTATAGATTGTAGGGCATAGAGTGTAGGGAATAGAGTGTAGAGTGTAAGGTATAGAGTGTAGAGTGTAGGGTATAGAGTGTAGGGTATAGAGTGTAGAGTGTAGGGATTAGAGTGTAGGGTATAGAGTGTAGGGTGTAGAGTGTAGCGTATAGAGTGTAAAGTGTAGGGTATAGAGTGTATGGTATAGAGTGTAGGGTATAGAGTGTAGGGTGTAGAGTGTAGGGTATAGAGTGTAGGGTATAGAGTGTAGGGTATAGAGTGTAGGGTATAGAGTGTAGGGTATAAAATATAGAGTGTAGGGTATAGAGTGTAGGGTATAGAGTGTAGGGTATAGAGTGTAGGGTAGAGAGTGTAGAATGTAGGGATTAGAGTGCAGGGTATAGAGTGTAGGGTGTAGAGTGTAGGGTATAGAGTGTAGAGTGTAGGGTATAGAGTGTATGGTATAGAGTGTAGGGTATAGAGTGTAGGGTGTAGAGTGTAGGGTATAGAGTGTAGAGTGTAGGGTATAGAGTGTATGGTATAGAGTGTAGGGTATAGAGTGTAGAGTGTAGGGTATAGAGTGTAGGGTATAGAGTGTAGGGTATAGAGTGTATGGTATAGAGTGTAGGGTATAGAGTGTAGAGTGTAGGGTATAGAGTGTAGAGTGTAGGGTATAGAGTGTATGGTATAGAGTGTAGGGTATAGAGTGTAGAGTGTAGGGTATAGAGTGTAGGGTATAGAGTGTAGGGTATAGAGTGTAGGGTATAGAGTGTAGGGTATAGAGTGTAGAGTGTAGGGTATAGAGTGTATGGTATAGAGTGTAGGGTATAGAGTGTAGAGTGTAGGGTATAGAGTGTAGGGTATAGAGTGTAGGGTATAGAGTGTAGGGTATAGAGTGTAGGGTATAGAGTGTAGAGTGTAGGGTATAGAGTGTAGAGTGTAGGGTATAGAGTGTAGAGTGTAGGGTATAGAGTGTAGGGTATAGTGTGTAGGGTATAGAGTGTAGGGTATAGAGTGTAGGGTATAGAGTGTAGAGTATAGGGTATAGAGTGTAGAGTGTAGGGTATAGAGTGTATGGTATAGAGTGTAGGGTATAGAGTGTAGGGTGTAGAGTGTAGGGTATAGAGTGTAGGGTATAGAGTGTAGGGTATAGAGTGTAGGGTATAGAGTGTAGGGAATAGATTGTAGAGTGTAAGGTATAGAGTGTAGAGTGTAGGGTATAGAGTGTAGGGTATAGAGTGTAGAGTGTAGGGATTAGAGTGTAGGATATAGAGTGTAGGGTATAGAGTGTAGGGTATAGAGTGTAGAGTGTAAGGTATAGAGTGTAGGGTATAGAGTGTAGGGTATAGAGTGTAGGGCATAGAGTGTAGGGTATAGAGTGTAGGGTATAGAGAGTAGAGTGTAGGGTATAGAGTGTAGGGTATAGAGTGTAGGGTATAGAGTGTAGGGTATAGAGTGTAGGGTATAGAGTGTAGAGTGTAGGGTATAGAGTGTAGGGTATAGAGTGTAGAGTGTAGGGTATAGAGTGTAGGGTATAGAGTGTAGGGTATAGAGTGAAGGGCATAGAGTGTAGGGTATATAGTTTAGGGTATAGAGTGTAGAGTGTAGGGTATAGAGTGTAGGGTATAGAGTGTAGGGTATAGAGTGTAGAGTGTAGGGCATAGAGTTTAGAGTGTAGGGTATAGAGTGTAGGGTATAGAGTGTAGGGTATAGAGTGTAGAGTGTAGGGTATAGAGTGTAGGGTATAGAGTGTTGGGTATAGAGTGTAGGGTAGAGAGTGTAGAGTGTAGGGCATAGAGTTTAGAGTGTAGGGTATAGAGTGTAGGGTATAGAGTGTAGGGTATAGAGTGTAGGGTATAGAGTGTAGAGTGTAGGGTATAGAGTGTAGGGTATAGAGTGTAGGGAATAGAGTGTAGAGTGTAAGGTATAGAGTGTAGAGTGTAGGGTATAGAGTGTAGGGTATAGAGTGTAGAGTGTAGGGATTAGAGTGTAGGGTATAGAGTGTAGGGTATATAGTTTAGGGTATAGAGTGTAGAGTGTAGGGTATAGAGTGTAGGGTATAAAGTGTAGGGAATAGAGTGTAGAGTGTAAGGTATAGAGTGTAGAGTGTAGGGTATAGAGTGTAGGGTATAGAGTGTAGAGTGTAGGGATTAGAGTGTAGGGTATAGAGTGTAGGGTATATAGTTTAGGGTATAGAGTGTAGAGTGTAGGGTATAGAGTGTAGGGTATAGAGTGTAGGGAATAGAGTGTAGAGTGTAAGGTATAGAGTGTAGAGTGTAGGGTATAGAGTGTAGGGTATAGAGTGTAGAGTGTAGGGATTAGAGTGTAGGGTATAGAGTGTAGGGTATAGAGTGTAGGGTATAGAGTGTAGAGTGTAGGGTATAGAGTGTAGGGTATAGAGTGTAGGGTAGAGAGTGTAGAGTGTAGGGTATAGAGTGTAGGGTATAGAGTGTAGGGTATAGAGTGTAGAGTGTAGGGATTAGAGTGTAGGGTATAGAGTGTAGGGTGTAGGGTATAGAGTGTATGGTATAGAGTGTAGGGTATAGAGTGTAGGGTGTAGAGTGTAGGGTATAGAGTGTATGGTATAGAGTGTAGGGTATAGATTGTAGGGCATAGAGTGTAGGGAATAGAGTGTAGAGTGTAAGGTATAGAGTGTAGAGTGTAGGGTATAGAGTGTAGGGTATAGAGTGTAGAGTGTAGGGATTAGAGTGTAGGGTATAGAGTGTAGGGTGTAGAGTGTAGCGTATAGAGTGTAAAGTGTAGGGTATAGAGTGTATGGTATAGAGTGTAGGGTATAGAGTGTAGGGTGTAGAGTGTAGGGTATAGAGTGTAGGGTATAGAGTGTAGGGTATAGAGTGTAGGGTATAAAATATAGAGTGTAGGGTATAGAGTGTAGGGTATAGAGTGTAGGGTATAGAGTGTAGGGTAGAGAGTGTAGAATGTAGGGATTAGAGTGCAGGGTATAGAGTGTAGGGTGTAGAGTGTAGGGTATAGAGTGTAGAGTGTAGGGTATAGAGTGTATGGTATAGAGTGTAGGGTATAGAGTGTAGGGTGTAGAGTGTAGGGTATAGAGTGTAGAGTGTAGGGTATAGAGTGTATGGTATAGAGTGTAGGGTATAGAGTGTAGAGTGTAGGGTATAGAGTGTAGGGTATAGAGTGTAGGGTATAGAGTGTATGGTATAGAGTGTAGAGTGTAGGGTATAGAGTGTAGAGTGTAGGGTATAGAGTGTAGAGTGTAGGGTATAGAGTGTAGGGTATAGAGTGTAGAGTATAGAGTGTAGGGTATAGAGTGTAGAGTGTAGGGTATAGAGTGTAGAGTGTAGGGTATAGAGTGTATGGTATAGAGTGTAGGGTATAGAGTGTAGGGTGTAGAGTGTAGGGTATAGAGTGTAGGGTATAGAGTGTAGGGTATAGAGTGTAGGGTATAGAGTGTAGGGTGTAAGGTGTAGAGTGTAGGGTATAGAGTGTAGGGTATAGAGTGTAGAGTGTAGGGATTAGAGTGTAGGGTATAGAGTGTAGGGTATAGAGTGTAGGGTATAGAGTGTAGAGTGTAAGGTATAGAGTGTAGGGTATAGAGTGTAGGGTATAGAGTGTAGGGCATAGAGTGTAGGGTATAGAGTGTAGGGTATAGAGTGTAGAGTGTAGGGTATAGAGTGTAGGGTATAGAGTGTAGGGTGTAGAGTGTAGGGTATAGAGTGTAGGGTATAGAGTGTAGAGTGTAGGGTATAGAGTGTAGAGTGTAGGGTATAGAGTGTAGAGTGTAGGGTATAGAGTGTAGGGTATAGTGTGTAGGGCATAGAGTGTAGGGTATAGAGTGTAGGGTATAGAGTGTAGGGTATAGAGTGTAGGGTATAGAGTGTAGAGTGTAGGGTATAGAGTGTAGAGTGTAGGGTATAGAGTGTAGGGTATAGTGTGTAGGGTATAGAGTGTAGGGTATAGAGTGTAGGGTATAGAGTGTAGAGTATAGGGTATAGAGTGTAGAGTGTAGGGTATAGAGTGTATGGTATAGAGTGTAGGGTATAGAGTGTAGGGTGTAGAGTGTAGGGTATAGAGTGTAGGGTATAGAGTGTAGGGTATAGAGTGTAGGGTATAGAGTGTAGGGAATAGATTGTAGAGTGTAAGGTATAGAGTGTAGAGTGTAGGGTATAGAGTGTAGGGTATAGAGTGTAGAGTGTAGGGATTAGAGTGTAGGATATAGAGTGTAGGGTATAGAGTGTAGGGTATAGAGTGTAGAGTGTAAGGTATAGAGTGTAGGGTATAGAGTGTAGGGTATAGAGTGTAGGGCATAGAGTGTAGGGTATAGAGTGTAGGGTATAGAGAGTAGAGTGTAGGGTATAGAGTGTAGGGTATAGAGTGTAGGGTATAGAGTGTAGGGTATAGAGTGTAGGGTATAGAGTGTAGAGTGTAGGGTATAGAGTGTAGGGTATAGAGTGTAGAGTGTAGGGTATAGAGTGTAGGGTATAGAGTGTAGGGTATAGAGTGAAGGGCATAGAGTGTAGGGTATATAGTTTAGGGTATAGAGTGTAGAGTGTAGGGTATAGAGTGTAGGGTATAGAGTGTAGGGTATAGAGTGTAGAGTGTAGGGCATAGAGTTTAGAGTGTAGGGTATAGAGTGTAGGGTATAGAGTGTAGGGTATAGAGTGTAGAGTGTAGGGTATAGAGTGTAGGGTATAGAGTGTTGGGTATAGAGTGTAGGGTAGAGAGTGTAGAGTGTAGGGCATAGAGTTTAGAGTGTAGGGTATAGAGTGTAGGGTATAGAGTGTAGGGTATAGAGTGTAGGGTATAGAGTGTAGAGTGTAGGGTATAGAGTGTAGGGTATAGAGTGTAGGGAATAGAGTGTAGAGTGTAAGGTATAGAGTGTAGAGTGTAGGGTATAGAGTGTAGGGTATAGAGTGTAGAGTGTAGGGATTAGAGTGTAGGGTATAGAGTGTAGGGTATATAGTTTAGGGTATAGAGTGTAGAGTGTAGGGTATAGAGTGTAGGGTATAAAGTGTAGGGAATAGAGTGTAGAGTGTAAGGTATAGAGTGTAGAGTGTAGGGTATAGAGTGTAGGGTATAGAGTGTAGAGTGTAGGGATTAGAGTGTAGGGTATAGAGTGTAGGGTATATAGTTTAGGGTATAGAGTGTAGAGTGTAGGGTATAGAGTGTAGGGTATAGAGTGTAGGGAATAGAGTGTAGAGTGTAAGGTATAGAGTGTAGAGTGTAGGGTATAGAGTGTAGGGTATAGAGTGTAGAGTGTAGGGATTAGAGTGTAGGGTATAGAGTGTAGGGTATAGAGTGTAGGGTAGAGAGTGTAGAGTGTAGGGTATAGAGTGTAGGGTATAGAGTGTAGGGTATAGAGTGTAGAGTGTAGGGATTAGAGTGTAGGGTATAGAGTGTAGGGTGTAGGGTATAGAGTGTATGGTATAGAGTGTAGGGTATAGAGTGTAGGGTGTAGAGTGTAGGGTATAGAGTGTATGGTATAGAGTGTAGGGTATAGATTGTAGGGCATAGAGTGTAGGGAATAGAGTGTAGAGTGTAAGGTATAGAGTGTAGAGTGTAGGGTATAGAGTGTAGGGTATAGAGTGTAGAGTGTAGGGATTAGAGTGTAGGGTATAGAGTGTAGGGTGTAGAGTGTAGCGTATAGAGTGTAAAGTGTAGGGTATAGAGTGTATGGTATAGAGTGTAGGGTATAGAGTGTAGGGTGTAGAGTGTAGGGTATAGAGTGTAGGGTATAGAGTGTAGGGTATAGAGTGTAGGGTATAGAGTGTAGGGTATAAAATATAGAGTGTAGGGTATAGAGTGTAGGGTATAGAGTGTAGGGTATAGAGTGTAGGGTAGAGAGTGTAGAATGTAGGGATTAGAGTGCAGGGTATAGAGTGTAGGGTGTAGAGTGTAGGGTATAGAGTGTAGAGTGTAGGGTATAGAGTGTATGGTATAGAGTGTAGGGTATAGAGTGTAGGGTGTAGAGTGTAGGGTATAGAGTGTAGAGTGTAGGGTATAGAGTGTATGGTATAGAGTGTAGGGTATAGAGTGTAGAGTGTAGGGTATAGAGTGTAGGGTATAGAGTGTAGGGTATAGAGTGTATGGTATAGAGTGTAGAGTGTAGGGTATAGAGTGTAGAGTGTAGGGTATAGAGTGTAGAGTGTAGGGTATAGAGTGTAGGGTATAGAGTGTAGAGTATAGAGTGTAGGGTATAGAGTGTAGAGTGTAGGGTATAGAGTGTAGAGTGTAGGGTATAGAGTGTATGGTATAGAGTGTAGGGTATAGAGTGTAGGGTGTAGAGTGTAGGGTATAGAGTGTAGGGTATAGAGTGTAGAGTGTAGGGTATAGAGTGTAGGGTATAGAGTGTTGGGTATAGAGTGTAGGGTAGAGAGTGTAGAGTGTAGGGCATAGAGTTTAGAGTGTAGGGTATAGAGTGTAGGGTATAGAGTGTAGGGTATAGAGTGTAGGGTATAGAGTGTAGAGTGTAGGGTATAGAGTGTAGGGTATAGAGTGTAGGGAATAGAGTGTAGAGTGTAAGGTATAGAGTGTAGAGTGTAGGGTATAGAGTGTAGGGTATAGAGTGTAGAGTGTAGGGATTAGAGTGTAGGGTATAGAGTGTAGGGTATATAGTTTAGGGTATAGAGTGTAGAGTGTAGGGTATAGAGTGTAGGGTATAAAGTGTAGGGAATAGAGTGTAGAGTGTAAGGTATAGAGTGTAGAGTGTAGGGTATAGAGTGTAGGGTATAGAGTGTAGAGTGTAGGGATTAGAGTGTAGGGTATAGAGTGTAGGGTATATAGTTTAGGGTATAGAGTGTAGAGTGTAGGGTATAGAGTGTAGGGTATAGAGTGTAGGGAATAGAGTGTAGAGTGTAAGGTATAGAGTGTAGAGTGTAGGGTATAGAGTGTAGGGTATAGAGTGTAGAGTGTAGGGATTAGAGTGTAGGGTATAGAGTGTAGGGTATAGAGTGTAGGGTATAGAGTGTAGAGTGTAGGGTATAGAGTGTAGGGTATAGAGTGTAGGGTAGAGAGTGTAGAGTGTAGGGTATAGAGTGTAGGGTATAGAGTGTAGGGTATAGAGTGTAGAGTGTAGGGATTAGAGTGTAGGGTATAGAGTGTAGGGTGTAGGGTATAGAGTGTATGGTATAGAGTGTAGGGTATAGAGTGTAGGGTGTAGAGTGTAGGGTATAGAGTGTATGGTATAGAGTGTAGGGTATAGATTGTAGGGCATAGAGTGTAGGGAATAGAGTGTAGAGTGTAAGGTATAGAGTGTAGAGTGTAGGGTATAGAGTGTAGGGTATAGAGTGTAGAGTGTAGGGATTAGAGTGTAGGGTATAGAGTGTAGGGTGTAGAGTGTAGCGTATAGAGTGTAAAGTGTAGGGTATAGAGTGTATGGTATAGAGTGTAGGGTATAGAGTGTAGGGTGTAGAGTGTAGGGTATAGAGTGTAGGGTATAGAGTGTAGGGTATAGAGTGTAGGGTATAGAGTGTAGGGTATAAAATATAGAGTGTAGGGTATAGAGTGTAGGGTATAGAGTGTAGGGTATAGAGTGTAGGGTAGAGAGTGTAGAATGTAGGGATTAGAGTGCAGGGTATAGAGTGTAGGGTGTAGAGTGTAGGGTATAGAGTGTAGAGTGTAGGGTATAGAGTGTATGGTATAGAGTGTAGGGTATAGAGTGTAGGGTGTAGAGTGTAGGGTATAGAGTGTAGAGTGTAGGGTATAGAGTGTATGGTATAGAGTGTAGGGTATAGAGTGTAGAGTGTAGGGTATAGAGTGTAGGGTATAGAGTGTAGGGTATAGAGTGTATGGTATAGAGTGTAGAGTGTAGGGTATAGAGTGTAGAGTGTAGGGTATAGAGTGTAGAGTGTAGGGTATAGAGTGTAGGGTATAGAGTGTAGAGTATAGAGTGTAGGGTATAGAGTGTAGAGTGTAGGGTATAGAGTGTAGAGTGTAGGGTATAGAGTGTATGGTATAGAGTGTAGGGTATAGAGTGTAGGGTGTAGAGTGTAGGGTATAGAGTGTAGGGTATAGAGTGTAGGGTATAGAGTGTAGGGTATAGAGTGTAGAGTGTAAGGTGTAGAGTGTAGGGTATAGAGTGTAGGGTATAGAGTGTAGAGTGTAGGGATTAGAGTGTAGGGTATAGAGTGTAGGGTATAGAGTGTAGGGTATAGAGTGTAGAGTGTAAGGTATAGAGTGTAGGGTATAGAGTGTAGGGTATAGAGTGTAGGGCATAGAGTGTAGGGTATAGAGTGTAGGGTATAGAGTGTAGAGTGTAGGGTATAGAGTGTAGGGTATAGAGTGTAGGGTGTAGAGTGTAGGGTATAGAGTGTAGGGTATAGAGTGTAGAGTGTAGGGTATAGAGTGTAGAGTGTAGGGTATAGAGTGTAGAGTGTAGGGTATAGAGTGTAGGGTATAGTGTGTAGGGCATAGAGTGTAGGGTATAGAGTGTAGGGTATAGAGTGTAGGGTATAGAGTGTAGGGTATAGAGTGTAGAGTGTAGGGTATAGAGTGTAGAGTGTAGGGTATAGAGTGTAGAGTGTAGGGTATAGAGTGTAGGGTATAGTGTGTAGGGTATAGAGTGTAGGGTATAGAGTGTAGGGTATAGAGTGTAGAGTATAGGGTATAGAGTGTAGAGTGTAGGGTATAGAGTGTATGGTATAGAGTGTAGGGTATAGAGTGTAGGGTGTAGAGTGTAGGGTATAGAGTGTAGGGTATAGAGTGTAGGGTATAGAGTGTAGGGTATAGAGTGTAGGGAATAGATTGTAGAGTGTAAGGTATAGAGTGTAGAGTGTAGGGTATAGAGTGTAGGGTATAGAGTGTAGAGTGTAGGGATTAGAGTGTAGGATATAGAGTGTAGGGTATAGAGTGTAGGGTATAGAGTGTAGAGTGTAAGGTATAGAGTGTAGGGTATAGAGTGTAGGGTATAGAGTGTAGGGCATAGAGTGTAGGGTATAGAGTGTAGGGTATAGAGAGTAGAGTGTAGGGTATAGAGTGTAGGGTATAGAGTGTAGGGTATAGAGTGTAGGGTATAGAGTGTAGGGTATAGAGTGTAGAGTGTAGGGTATAGAGTGTAGGGTATAGAGTGTAGAGTGTAGGGTATAGAGTGTAGGGTATAGAGTGTAGGGTATAGAGTGAAGGGCATAGAGTGTAGGGTATATAGTTTAGGGTATAGAGTGTAGAGTGTAGGGTATAGAGTGTAGGGTATAGATTGTAGGGTATAGAGTGTAGAGTGTAGGGCATAGAGTTTAGAGTGTAGGGTATAGAGTGTAGGGTATAGAGTGTAGGGTATAGAGTGTAGAGTGTAGGGTATAGAGTGTAGGGTATAGAGTGTTGGGTATAGAGTGTAGGGTAGAGAGTGTAGAGTGTAGGGCATAGAGTTTAGAGTGTAGGGTATAGAGTGTAGGGTATAGAGTGTAGGGTATAGAGTGTAGGGTATAGAGTGTAGGGTATAGAGTGTAGAGTGTAGGGTATAGAGTGTAGGGTATAGAGTGTAGGGAATAGAGTGTAGAGTGTAAGGTATAGAGTGTAGAGTGTAGGGTATAGAGTGTAGGGTATAGAGTGTAGAGTGTAGGGATTAGAGTGTAGGGTATAGAGTGTAGGGTATATAGTTTAGGGTATAGAGTGTAGAGTGTAGGGTATAGAGTGTAGGGTATAAAGTGTAGGGTATAGAGTGTAGAGTGTAGGGCATAGAGTTTAGAGTGTAGAGTATAGAGTGTAGGGTATAGAGTGTAGGGTATATAGTGTAGAGTGTAGGGTATAGAGTGTAGGGTATAGAGTGTAGGGAATAGAGTGTAGAGTGTAAGGTATAGAGTGTAGAGTGTAGGGTATAGAGTGTAGGGTATAGAGTGTAGAGTGTAGGGATTAGAGTGTAGGGTATAGAGTGTAGGGTGTAGAGTGTAGCGTAAAGAGTGTAAAGTGTAGGGTATAGAGTGTATGGTATAGAGTGTAGGGTATAGAGTGTAGGGTGTAGAGTGTAGGGTATAGAGTGTAGGGTATAGAGTGTAGGGTATAGAGTGTAGGGTATAGAGTGTAGGGTATAGAGTGTGGAGTGTAGGGTATAGAGTGTAGGGTGTAGAGTGTAGGGTATAGAGTGTAGAGTGTAGGGTATAGAGTGTATGGTATAGAGTGTAGGGTATAGAGTGTAGAGTGTAGGGTATAGAGTGTAGGGTATAGAGTGTAGGGTATAGAGTGTAGAGTGTAGGGTATAGAGTGTAGGGTATAGAGTGTAGGGTGTAGAGTGTAGGGTATAGAGTGTAGAGTGTAGGGTATAGAGTGTATGGTATAGAGTGTAGGGTATAGAGTGTAGAGTGTAGGGTATAGAGCGTAGGGTATAGAGTGTAGGGTATAGAGTGTAGGGCATAGAGTGTAGGGTATAGAGTGTAGGGTATAGAGTGTAGAGTGTAGGGTATAGAGTGTAGGGTATAGAGTGTAGAGTGTAGGGTATAGAGTGTAGGGTATAGAGTGTAGGGTATAGAGTGTAGGGTATAGAATGTAGGGTATAGAGTGTAGAGTGTAGGGTATAGAGTGTAGAGTGTAGGGTATAGAGTGTAGAGTGTAGGGTATAGAGTGTAGGGTATAGAGTGTAGGGTATAGAGTGTAGGGTATAGAGTGTAGAGTGTAGGGTATAGAGTGTAGAGTGTAGGGTATAGAGTGTTTGGTATAGAGTGTAGGGTATAGAGTGTAGGGTGTAGAGTGTAGGGTATAGAGTGTAGGGTATAGAGTGTAGGGTATAGAGTGTAGGGAATAGAGTGTAGGGAATAGAGTGTAGAGTGTAGGGTATAGAGTGTAGGGTATAGAGTGTAGAGTGTAGGGATTAGAGTGTAGGGTATAGAGTGTAGGGTATAGAGTGTAGGGTATAGAGTGTAGAGTGTAAGGTATAGAGTGTAGGGTATAGAGTGTAGGGTATAGAGTGTAGGGCATAGAGTGTAGGGTATAGAGTGTAGGGTATAGAGTGTAGAGTGTAGGGTATAGAGTGTAGGGTATAGTGTGTAGGGTATAGAGTGTAGGGTATAGAGTGTAGGGTATAGAGTGTAGAGTATAGGGTATAGAGTGTAGAGTGTAGGGTATAGAGTGTATGGTATAGAGTGTAGGGTACAGAGTGTAGGGTGTAGAGTGTAGGGTATAGAGTGTAGGGTATAGAGTGTAGGGTATAGAGTGTAGGGTATAGAGTGTAGGGAATAGAGTGTAGAGTGTAAGGTATAGAGTGTAGAGTGTAGGGTATAGAGTGTAGGGTATAGAGTGTAGAGTGTAGGGATTAGAGTGTAGGGTATAGAGTGTAGGGTATAGAGTGTAGGGTATAGAGTGTAGAGTGTAGGGTATAGAGTGTAGGGTATAGAGTGTAGGGTGTAGAGTGTAGGGTATCGAGTGTAGAGTGTAGGGTATAGAGTGTAGAGTGTAGGGTATAGAGTGTAGAGTGTAGGGTATAGAGTGTAGGGTATAGAGTGTAGGGATTAGAGTGTAGGGTATAGAGTGTAGGGTATAGAGTGTAGAGTGTAGGGTATAGAGTGTAGAGTGTAGGGTATAGAGTGTAGGGTATAGAGTGTAGGGTATAGAGTGTAGGGTATAGAGTGTAGAGTGTAGGGTATAGAGTGTAGAGTTTAGGGTATAGAGTGTTTGGTATAGAGTGTAGGGTATAGAGTGTAGGGTGTAGAGTGTAGGGTATAGAGTGTAGGGTATAGAGTGTAGGGTATAGAGTGTAGGGAATAGAGTCTAGAGTGTAAGGTATAGAGTGTAGAGTGTAGGGTATAGAGTGTAGGGTGTAGAGTGTAGGGTATAGAGTGTAGAGTGTAAGGTATAGAGTCTAGGGTATAGAGTGTAGGGTATAGAGTGTAGGGCATAGAGTGTAGGGTATAGAGTGTAGGGTATAGAGTGTAGAGTGTAGGGTATAGAGTGTAGGGTATAGAGTGTAGGGTGTAGAGTGTAGGGTATAGAGTGTAGGGTATAGAGTGTAGAGTGTAGGGTATAGAGTGTAGAGTGTAGGGTATAGAGTGTAGAGTGTAGGGTATAGAGTGTAGGGTATAGAGTGTAGAGTGTAGGGATTAGAGTGTAGGGTATAGAGTGTAGGGTATAGAGTGTAGGGTATAGAGTGTAGAGTGTAAGGTATAGAGTGTAGGGTATAGAGTGTAGGGTATAGAGTGTAGGGCATACAGTGTAGGGTATAGAGTGTAGGTTATAGAGTGTAGAGTATAGGGTATAGAGTGTAGGGTATAGAGTGTAGGGTGTAGAGTGTAGAGTGTAGGGTATAGAGTGTAGAGTGTAGGGTATAGAGTGTAGAGTGTAGGGTATAGAGTGTAGGGTATAGAGTGTAGAGTGTAGGGATTAAAGTGTAGGGTATAGAGTGTAGGGTATAGAGTGTAGGGTATATTGTGTAGAGTGTAAGGTATAGAGTGTAGGGTATAGAGTGTAGGGTATATAGTGTAGAGTGTAGGGTATAGAGTGTAGGGTATAGAGTGTAGGGTGTAGAGTGTAGGGTATAGAGTGTAGGGTATCGAGTGTAGAGTGTAGGGTATAGAGTGTAGAGTGTAGGGTATAGAGTGTAGAGTGTAGGGTATAGAGTGTAGGGTATAGAGTGTAGGGATTAGAGTGTAGGGTATAGAGTGTAGGGTATAGAGTGTAGAGTGTAAGGTATAGAGTGTAGGGTATAGAGTGTAGGGTATAGAGTGTAGGGCATAGAGTGTAGGGTATAGAGTGTAGGGTATAGAGTGTAGAGTATAGGGTATAGAGTGTATGGTATAGAGTGTAGGGTATAGAGTGTAGGGTGTAGAGTGTAGGGTATAGAGTGTAGGGTTTAGAGTGTAGGGTATAGAGTGTAGGGTATAGAGTGTAGGGAATAGAGTGTAGAGTGTAGGTTATAGAGTGTAGAGTGTAGGGATTAGAGTGTAGGGTATAGAGTGTAGGGTATAGAGTGTAGGGTATAGAGTGTAGAGTGTAAGGTATAGAGTGTAGGGTATAGAGTGTAGGGTATAGAGTGTAGGGCATAGAGTGTAGGGTATAGAGTGTAGGGTATAGAGTGTAGAGTGTAGGGTATGGAGTGTAGGGTATAGAGTATAGGGTATAGAGTGTAGGGTATAGAGTGTACGGTATAGAGTGTAGGGTATATAGTTTAGGGTATAGAGTGTAGAGTGTAGGGTATAGAGTGTAGGGTATAGAGTGTAGAGTGTAGGGCATAGAGTTTAGAGTGTAGGGTGTAGAGTGTAGGGTATAGAGTGTAGGCTATAGAGTGTAGAGTGTAGGGTATAGAGTGTAGGGTATAGAGTGTAGGTTATAGAGTGTAGAGTGTAGGGTATAGAGTGTAGGGCATAGATTGTAGGGTATAGAGTGTAGGGCATAGAGTGTAGGGTATATAGTTTAGGGTATAGAGTGTAGAGTGTAGGGTATAGAGTGTAGGGTATAGAGTGTAGAGTGTAGGGCATAGAGTTTAGAGTGTAGGGTATATAGTGTAGGGTATAGAGTGTAGGGTATAGAGTGTAGAGTGTAGGGTATAGAGTGTAGGGTATAAAGTGTTGGGTATAGAATGTAGGGTAGAGAGTGTAGAGTGTAGGGTATAGAGTGTAGGGTATAGAGTGTAGGGTATAGAGTGTAGAGTGTAGTGATTAGAGTGTAGGGTATAGAGTGTAGGGTGTAGGGTGTAGAGTGTATGGTATAGAGTGTAGGGTATAGAGTGTAGGGTGTAGAGTGTAGGATATAGAGTGTATGGTATAGAGTGTAGGGTATAGAGTGTAGGGTATAGAGTGTAGGGAATAGAGTGTAGAGTGTAAGGTATAGAGTGTAGAGTGTAGGGTATAGAGTGTAGGGTATAGAGTGTAGAGTGTAGGGATTAGAGTGTAGGGTATAGAGTGTAGGGTGTAGAGTGTAGCGTATAGAGTGTAATGTGTAGGGTATAGAGTGTATGGTATAGAGTGTAGGGTATAGAGTGTAGGGTGTAGAGTGTAGGGTATAGAGTGTAGGGTATAGAGTGTAGGGTATAGAATGTAGGGTATAGAGTGTAGAGTGTAGGGTATAGAGTGTAGGGTATAGAGTGTAGGGTATAGAGTGTAGGGTAGAGAGTGTAGAATGTAGGGATTAGAGTGTAGGGTATAGAGTGTAGGGTGTAGAGTGTAGGGTATAGAGTGTAGAGTGTAGGGTATAGAGTGTATGGTATAGAGTGTAGGGTATAGAGTGTAGGGTGTAGGTTATAGAGTGTAGGGTATAGAGTGTAGGGTATAGAGTGTATGGTATAGAGTGTAGGGTATAGAGTGTAGGGTGTAGAGTGTAGGGTATAGAGTGTTTGGTGTAGAGTGTATGGTATAGAGTGTAGGGTATAGAGTGTAGAGTGTATGGTATAGCGTGTAGGGTATAGAGTGTAGGGTATAGAGTGTATGTTATAGAGTGTAGGGTATAGAGTGTAGAGTGTAGGGTATAGAGTTTAGATTGTAGGGTATAGAGTGTAGGGTATAGAGTGTAAGGTATAGAGTGTAGGGTGTAGAGTGTAGGGTATAGAGTGTAGGGTATAGAGTGTAGGGTATAGAGTGTATGGTATAGAGTGTAGGGTATAGAGTGTATGGTATAGAGTGTAGGGTATAGAGTGTAGAGTGTATGGTATAGAGTGTAGGGTATAGAGTGTAGGGTATAGAGTGTAGGGAATAGAGTGTAGAGTGTAAGGTATAGAGTGTAGAGTGTAGGGTATAGAGTGTAGGGTATAGAGTGTAGAGTGTAGGGATTAGAGTGTACCGTATAGAGTGTAAAGTGTAGGGTATAGAGTGTATGGTATAGATTGTAGGGTATAGAGTGTAGGGTGTAGAGTGTAGGGTATAGAGTGTAGGGTATAGAGTGTAGGGTATAGAGTGTAGGGTATAGAGTGTAAAGTGTAGGGTATAGAGTTTAGAGTGTAGGGTATAGAGTGTAGAGTGTAGGGTATAGAGTGTAGGGTATAGTGTGTAGGGTATAGAGTGTAGGGTATAGAGTGTAGGGTATAGAGTGTAGAGTATAGGGTATAGAGTGTAGAGTGTAGGGTATAGAGTGTATGGTATAGAGTGTAGGGTATAGAGTGTAGGGTGTAGAGTGTAGGGTATAGAGTGTAGGGTATAGAGTGTAGGGTATAGAGTGTAGGGTATAGAGTGTAGGGAATAGATTGTAGAGTGTAAGGTATAGAGTGTAGAGTGTAGGGTATAGAGTGTAGGGTATAGAGTGTAGAGTGTAGGGATTAGAGTGTAGGATATAGAGTGTAGGGTATAGAGTGTAGGGTATAGAGTGTAGAGTGTAAGGTATAGAGTGTAGGGTATAGAGTGTAGGGTATAGAGTGTAGGGCATAGAGTGTAGGGTATAGAGTGTAGGGTATAGAGAGTAGAGTGTAGGGTATAGAGTGTAGGGTATAGAGTGTAGGGTATAGAGTGTAGGGTATAGAGTGTAGGGTATAGAGTGTAGAGTGTAGGGTATAGAGTGTAGGGTATAGAGTGTAGAGTGTAGGGTATAGAGTGTAGGGTATAGAGTGTAGGGTATAGAGTGAAGGGCATAGAGTGTAGGGTATATAGTTTAGGGTATAGAGTGTAGAGTGTAGGGTATAGAGTGTAGGGTATAGAGTGTAGGGTATAGAGTGTAGAGTGTAGGGCATAGAGTTTAGAGTGTAGGGTATAGAGTGTAGGGTATAGAGTGTAGGGTATAGAGTGTAGAGTGTAGGGTATAGAGTGTAGGGTATAGAGTGTTGGGTATAGAGTGTAGGGTAGAGAGTGTAGAGTGTAGGGCATAGAGTTTAGAGTGTAGGGTATAGAGTGTAGGGTATAGAGTGTAGGGTATAGAGTGTAGGGTATAGAGTGTAGGGTATAGAGTGTAGAGTGTAGGGTATAGAGTGTAGGGTATAGAGTGTAGGGAATAGAGTGTAGAGTGTAAGGTATAGAGTGTAGAGTGTAGGGTATAGAGTGTAGGGTATAGAGTGTAGAGTGTAGGGATTAGAGTGTAGGGTATAGAGTGTAGGGTATATAGTTTAGGGTATAGAGTGTAGAGTGTAGGGTATAGAGTGTAGGGTATAAAGTGTAGGGTATAGAGTGTAGAGTGTAGGGCATAGAGTTTAGAGTGTAGAGTATAGAGTGTAGGGTATAGAGTGTAGGGTATATAGTGTAGAGTGTAGGGTATAGAGTGTAGGGTATAGAGTGTAGGGAATAGAGTGTAGAGTGTAAGGTATAGAGTGTAGAGTGTAGGGTATAGAGTGTAGGGTATATAGTTTAGGGTATAGAGTGTAGAGTGTAGGGTATAGAGTGTAGGGTATAAAGTGTAGGGTATAGAGTGTAGAGTGTAGGGCATAGAGTTTAGAGTGTAGAGTATAGAGTGTAGGGTATAGAGTGTAGGGTATATAGTGTAGAGTGTAGGGTATAGAGTGTAGGGTATAGAGTGTAGGGAATAGAGTGTAGAGTGTAAGGTATAGAGTGTAGAGTGTAGGGTATAGAGTGTAGGGTATAGAGTGTAGAGTGTAGGGATTAGAGTGTAGGGTATAGAGTGTAGGGTGTAGAGTGTAGCGTAAAGAGTGTAAAGTGTAGGGTATAGAGTGTATGGTATAGAGTGTAGGGTATAGAGTGTAGGGTGTAGAGTGTAGGGTATAGAGTGTAGGGTATAGAGTGTAGGGTATAGAGTGTAGGGTATAGAGTGTAGGGTATAAAGTGTGGAGTGTAGGGTATAGAGTGTAGGGTGTAGAGTGTAGGGTATAGAGTGTAGAGTGTAGGGTATAGAGTGTATGGTATAGAGTGTAGGGTATAGAGTGTAGAGTGTAGGGTATAGAGTGTAGGGTATAGAGTGTAGGGTATAGAGTGTAGAGTGTAGGGTATAGAGTGTAGGGTATAGAGTGCAGGGTGTAGAGTGTAGGGTATAGAGTGTAGAGTGTAGGGTATAGAGTGTATGGTATAGAGTGTAGGGTATAGAGTGTAGAGTGTAGGGTATAGAGCGTAGGGTATAGAGTGTAGGGTATAGAGTGTAGGGCATAGAGTGTAGGGTATAGAGTGTAGGGTATAGAGTGTAGAGTGTAGGGTATATAGTGTAGGGTATAGAGTGTAGAGTGTAGGGTATAGAGTGTAGGGTATAGAGTGTAGGGTATAGAGTGTAGGGTATAGAATGTAGGGTATAGAGTGTAGAGTGTAGGGTATAGAGTGTAGAGTGTAGGGTATAGAGTGTAGAGTGTAGGGTATAGAGTGTAGGGTATAGAGTGTAGGGTATAGAGTGTAGGGTATAGAGTGTAGAGTGTAGGGTATAGAGTGTAGAGTGTAGGGTATAGAGTGTTTGGTATAGAGTGTAGGGTATAGAGTGTAGGGTGTAGAGTGTAGGGTATAGAGTGTAGGGTATAGAGTGTAGGGTATAGAGTGTAGGGAATAGAGTGTAGGGAATAGAGTGTAGAGTGTAGGGTATAGAGTGTAGGGTATAGAGTGTAGAGTGTAGGGATTAGAGTGTAGGGTATAGAGTGTAGGGTATAGAGTGTAGGGTATAGAGTGTAGAGTGTAAGGTATAGAGTGTAGGGTATAGAGTGTAGGGTATAGAGTGTAGGGCATAGAGTGTAGGGTATAGAGTGTAGGGTATAGAGTGTAGAGTGTAGGGTATAGAGTGTAGGGTATAGTGTGTAGGGTATAGAGTGTAGGGTATAGAGTGTAGGGTATAGAGTGTAGAGTATAGGGTATAGAGTGTAGAGTGTAGGGTATAGAGTGTATGGTATAGAGTGTAGGGTACAGAGTGTAGGGTGTAGAGTGTAGGGTATAGAGTGTAGGGTATAGAGTGTAGGGTATAGAGTGTAGGGTATAGAGTGTAGGGAATAGAGTGTAGAGTGTAAGGTATAGAGTGTAGAGTGTAGGGTATAGAGTGTAGGGTATAGAGTGTAGAGTGTAGGGATTAGAGTGTAGGGTATAGAGTGTAGGGTATAGAGTGTAGGGTATAGAGTGTAGAGTGTAGGGTATAGAGTGTAGGGTATAGAGTGTAGGGTGTAGAGTGTAGGGTATCGAGTGTAGAGTGTAGGGTATAGAGTGTAGAGTGTAGGGTATAGAGTGTAGAGTGTAGGGTATAGAGTGTAGGGTATAGAGTGTAGGGATTAGAGTGTAGGGTATAGAGTGTAGGGTATAGAGTGTAGAGTGTAGGGTATAGAGTGTAGAGTGTAGGGTATAGAGTGTAGGGTATAGAGTGTAGGGTATAGAGTGTAGGGTATAGAGTGTAGAGTGTAGGGTATAGAGTGTAGAGTTTAGGGTATAGAGTGTTTGGTATAGAGTGTAGGGTATAGAGTGTAGGGTGTAGAGTGTAGGGTATAGAGTGTAGGGTATAGAGTGTAGGGTATAGAGTGTAGGGAATAGAGTCTAGAGTGTAAGGTATAGAGTGTAGAGTGTAGGGTATAGAGTGTAGGGTGTAGAGTGTAGGGTATAGAGTGTAGAGTGTAAGGTATAGAGTCTAGGGTATAGAGTGTAGGGTATAGAGTGTAGGGCATAGAGTGTAGGGTATAGAGTGTAGGGTATAGAGTGTAGAGTGTAGGGTATAGAGTGTAGGGTATAGAGTGTAGGGTGTAGAGTGTAGGGTATAGAGTGTAGGGTATAGAGTGTAGAGTGTAGGGTATAGAGTGTAGAGTGTAGGGTATAGAGTGTAGAGTGTAGGGTATAGAGTGTAGGGTATAGAGTGTAGAGTGTAGGGATTAGAGTGTAGGGTATAGAGTGTAGGGTATAGAGTGTAGGGTATAGAGTGTAGAGTGTAAGGTATAGAGTGTAGGGTATAGAGTGTAGGGTATAGAGTGTAGGGCATACAGTGTAGGGTATAGAGTGTAGGTTATAGAGTGTAGAGTATAGGGTATAGAGTGTAGGGTATAGAGTGTAGGGTGTAGAGTGTAGAGTGTAGGGTATAGAGTGTAGAGTGTAGGGTATAGAGTGTAGAGTGTAGGGTATAGAGTGTAGGGTATAGAGTGTAGAGTGTAGGGATTAAAGTGTAGGGTATAGAGTGTAGGGTATAGAGTGTAGGGTATATTGTGTAGAGTGTAAGGTATAGAGTGTAGGGTATAGAGTGTAGGGTATATAGTGTAGAGTGTAGGGTATAGAGTGTAGGGTATAGAGTGTAGGGTGTAGAGTGTAGGGTATAGAGTGTAGGGTATCGAGTGTAGAGTGTAGGGTATAGAGTGTAGAGTGTAGGGTATAGAGTGTAGAGTGTAGGGTATAGAGTGTAGGGTATAGAGTGTAGGGATTAGAGTGTAGGGTATAGAGTGTAGGGTATAGAGTGTAGAGTGTAAGGTATAGAGTGTAGGGTATAGAGTGTAGGGTATAGAGTGTAGGGCATAGAGTGTAGGGTATAGAGTGTAGGGTATAGAGTGTAGAGTATAGGGTATAGAGTGTATGGTATAGAGTGTAGGGTATAGAGTGTAGGGTGTAGAGTGTAGGGTATAGAGTGTAGGGTTTAGAGTGTAGGGTATAGAGTGTAGGGTATAGAGTGTAGGGAATAGAGTGTAGAGTGTAGGTTATAGAGTGTAGAGTGTAGGGATTAGAGTGTAGGGTATAGAGTGTAGGGTATAGAGTGTAGGGTATAGAGTGTAGAGTGTAAGGTATAGAGTGTAGGGTATAGAGTGTAGGGTATAGAGTGTAGGGCATAGAGTGTAGGGTATAGAGTGTAGGGTATAGAGTGTAGAGTGTAGGGTATGGAGTGTAGGGTATAGAGTATAGGGTATAGAGTGTAGGGTATAGAGTGTACGGTATAGAGTGTAGGGTATATAGTTTAGGGTATAGAGTGTAGAGTGTAGGGTATAGAGTGTAGGGTATAGAGTGTAGAGTGTAGGGCATAGAGTTTAGAGTGTAGGGTGTAGAGTGTAGGGTATAGAGTGTAGGCTATAGAGTGTAGAGTGTAGGGTATAGAGTGTAGGGTATAGAGTGTAGGTTATAGAGTGTAGAGTGTAGGGTATAGAGTGTAGGGCATAGATTGTAGGGTATAGAGTGTAGGGCATAGAGTGTAGGGTATATAGTTTAGGGTATAGAGTGTAGAGTGTAGGGTATAGAGTGTAGGGTATAGAGTGTAGAGTGTAGGGCATAGAGTTTAGAGTGTAGGGTATATAGTGTAGGGTATAGAGTGTAGGGTATAGAGTGTAGAGTGTAGGGTATAGAGTGTAGGGTATAAAGTGTTGGGTATAGAATGTAGGGTAGAGAGTGTAGAGTGTAGGGTATAGAGTGTAGGGTATAGAGTGTAGGGTATAGAGTGTAGAGTGTAGTGATTAGAGTGTAGGGTTTAGAGTGTAGGGTGTAGGGTGTAGAGTGTATGGTATAGAGTGTAGGGTATAGAGTGTAGGGTGTAGAGTGTAGGATATAGAGTGTATGGTATAGAGTGTAGGGTATAGAGTGTAGGGTATAGAGTGTAGGGAATAGAGTGTAGAGTGTAAGGTATAGAGTGTAGAGTGTAGGGTATAGAGTGTAGGGTATAGAGTGTAGAGTGTAGGGATTAGAGTGTAGGGTATAGAGTGTAGGGTGTAGAGTGTAGCGTATAGAGTGTAATGTGTAGGGTATAGAGTGTATGGTATAGAGTGTAGGGTATAGAGTGTAGGGTGTAGAGTGTAGGGTATAGAGTGTAGGGTATAGAGTGTAGGGTATAGAGTGTAGGGTATAGAGTGTAGAGTGTAGGGTATAGAGTGTAGGGTATAGAGTGTAGGTTATAGAGTGTAGGGTAGAGAGTGTAGAATGTAGGGATTAGAGTGTAGGGTATAGAGTGTAGGGTGTAGAGTGTAGGGTATAGAGTGTAGAGTGTAGGGTATAGAGTGTATGGTATAGAGTGTAGGGTATAGAGTGTAGGGTGTAGAGTGTAGGTTATAGAGTGTAGGGTATAGAGTGTAGGGTATAGAGTGTATGGTATAGAGTGTAGGGTATAGAGTGTAGGGTGTAGAGTGTAGGGTATAGAGTGTTTGGTGTAGAGTGTATGGTATAGAGTGTAGGGTATAGAGTGTAGAGTGTATGGTATAGCGTGTAGGGTATAGAGTGTAGGGTATAGAGTGTATGTTATAGAGTGTAGGGTATAGAGTGTAGAGTGTAGGGTATAGAGTTTAGATTGTAGGGTATAGAGTGTAGGGTATAGAGTGTAAGGTATAGAGTGTAGGGTGTAGAGTGTAGGGTATAGAGTGTAGGGTATAGAGTGTAGGGTATAGAGTGTATGGTATAGAGTGTAGGGTATAGAGTGTATGGTATAGAGTGTAGGGTATAGAGTGTAGAGTGTATGGTATAGAGTGTAGGGTATAGAGTGTAGGGTATAGAGTGTAGGGAATAGAGTGTAGAGTGTAAGGTATAGAGTGTAGAGTGTAGGGTATAGAGTGTAGGGTATAGAGTGTAGAGTGTAGGGATTAGAGTGTACCGTATAGAGTGTAAAGTGTAGGGTATAGAGTGTATGGTATAGATTGTAGGGTATAGAGTGTAGGGTGTAGAGTGTAGGGTATAGAGTGTAGGGTATAGAGTGTAGGGTATAGAGTGTAGGGTATAGAGTGTAAAGTGTAGGGTATAGAGTTTAGGGTATAGAGTGTAGGGTATAGAGTGTAGGGTAGAGAGTGTAGAATGTAGGGATTAGAGTGTAGGGTATAGAGTGTAGGGTGTAGAGTGTAGGGTATAGAGTGTAGAGTGTAGGGTATAGAGTGTATGGTATAGAGTGTAGGGTATAGAGTGTAGGGTGTAGAGTGTAGGGTATAAAGTGTAGAGTGTAGGGTATAGAGTGTATGGTATAGAGTGTAGGGTATAGAGTGTAGAGTGTAGGGTATAGAGTGTAGGGTATAGAGTGTAGGGTATAGAGTGTAGGGCATAGAGTGTAGGGTATAGAGTGTAGGGTATAGAGTGTAGAGTGTTGGGTATAGAGTGTAGGGTATAGATTGTAGATTGTAGGGTATAGAGTGTAGGGTATAGAGTGTAGGGTATAGAGTGTAGGGTATAGAGTGTAGGGTATAGAGTGTAGAGTGTAGGGTATAGAGTGTAGAGTGTAGGGTATAGAGTGTAGAGTGTAGGGTATAGAGTGTAGGGTATAGAGTGTAGGGTATAGAGTGTAGGATATAGAGTGTAGGGTGTAGAGTGTAGAGTGTAGAGTGTAGGGTATAGAGTGTATGGTATAGAGTGTAGGGTATAGAGTGTAGGGTGTAGAGTGTAGGGTATAGAGTGTAGGGTATAGAGTGTAGGGTATAGAGTGTAGGGAATAGAGTGTAGAGTGTAAGGTATAGAGTGTAGAGTGTAGGGTATAGAGTGTAGGGTATAGAGTGTAGAGTGTAGGGATTAGAGTGTAGGGTATAGAGTGTAGGGTATAGAGTGTAGAGTGTAAGGTATAGAGTGTAGGGTATAGAGTGTAGGGTATAGAGTGTAGGGCATAGAGTGTAGGGTATAGAGTGTAGGGTATAGAGTGTAGAGTGTAGGGTATAGAGTGTAGGGTATAGAGTGTAGGGTGTAGAGTGTAGGGTATAGAGTGTAGGGTATAGAGTGTAGAGTGTAGGGTATAGAGTGTAGAGTGTAGGGAATAGAGTGTAGCGTGTAAGGTATAGAGTGTAGAGTGTAGGGTATAGAGTGTAGGGTATAGAGTGTAGAGTGTAGGGATTAGAGTGTAGGGTATAGAGTGTAGGGTATAGAGTGTAGAGTGTAAGGTATAGAGTGTAGGGTATAGAGTGTAGGGTATAGAGTGTAGGGCATAGAGTGTAGGGTATAGAGTGTAGGGTATAGAGTGTAGAGTGTAGGGTATAGAGTGTAGGGTATAGAGTGTAGGGTGTAGAGTGTAGGGTATAGAGTGTAGGGTATAGAGTGTAGAGTGTAGGGTATAGAGTGTAGAGTGTAGGGAATAGAGTGTAGAGTGTAAGGTATAGAGTGTAGAGTGTAGGGTATAGAGTGTAGGGTATAGAGTGTAGAGTGTAGGGATTAGAGTGTAGGGTATAGAGTGTAGGGTATAGAGTGTAGAGTGTAAGGTATAGAGTGTAGGGTATAGAGTGTAGGGTATAGAGTGTAGGGCATAGAGTGTAGGGTATAGAGTGTAGGGTATAGAGTGTAGAGTGTAGGGTATAGAGTGTAGGGTATAGAGTGTAGGGTGTAGAGTGTAGGGTATAGAGTGTAGGGTATAGAGTGTAGAGTGTAGGGTATAGAGTGTAGAGTGTAGGGTATAGAGTGTAGAGTGTAGTATATAGAGTGTAGGGTATAGTGTGTAGGGTATAGAGTGTAGGGTACAGAGTGTAGGGTATAGAGTGTAGAGTATAGGGTATAGAGTGTAGAGTGTAGGGTATAGAGTGTATGGTATAGAGTGTAGGGTATAGAGTGTAGGGTATAGAGTGTAGGGTATAGAGTGTAGGGAATAGAGTGTAGAGTGTAAGGTATAGAGTGTAGAGTGTAGGGTATAGAGTGTAGGGTATAGAGTGTAGGGAATAGAGTGTAGAGTGTAAGGTATAGAGTGTAGAGTGTAGGGTATAGAGTGTAGGGTATAGAGTGTAGAGTGTAGGGATTAGAGTGTAGGGTATAGAGTGTAGGGTATAGAGTGTAGGGTATAGAGTGTAGAGTGTAAGGTATAGAGTGTAGGGTATAGAGTGTAGGGTATAGAGTGTAGGGTATAGAGTGTAGGGTATAGAGTGTAGAGTGTAGGGTATAGAGTGTAGGGTATAGAGTGTAGGGTATAGAGTGTAGGGTATAGAGTGTAGGGTATAGAGTGTAGAGTGTAGGGTGTAGAGTGTAGGGTAAAGAGTGTAGGGTATAGAGTGTAGAGTGTAGGGTATAGAGTGTAGGGTATAGAGTGTAGGGTATATAGTGTAGGGCATAGAGTGTAGGGTATATAGTTTAGGGTATAGAGTGTAGAGTGTAGGGTATAGAGTGTAGGGTATAGAGTGTAGGGTATAGAGTGTAGAGTGTAGGGCATAGAGTTTAGAGTGTAGGGTATAGAGTGTAGGGTATAGAGTGTAGGGTATAGAGTGTAGAGTGTAGGGTATAGAGTGTAGGGTATAGAGTGTAGGGTAGAGAGTGTAGAGTGTAGGGTATAGAGTGTAGGGTATAGAGTGTAGGGTATAGAGTGTAGAGTGTAGGGATTAGAGTGTAGGGTATAGAGTGTAGGGTGTAGGGTATAGAGTGTATGGTATAGAGTGTAGGGTATAGAGTGTAGGGTGTAGAGTGTAGGGTATAGAGTGTATGGTATAGAGTGTAGGGTATAGATTGTAGGGCATAGAGTGTAGGGAATAGAGTGTAGAGTGTAAGGTATAGAGTGTAGAGTGTAGGGTATAGAGTGTAGGGTATAGAGTGTAGAGTGTAGGGATTAGAGTGTAGGGTATAGAGTGTAGGGTGTAGAGTGTAGCGTATAGAGTGTAAAGTGTAGGGTATAGAGTGTATGGTATAGAGTGTAGGGTATAGAGTGTAGGGTGTAGAGTGTAGAGTGTAGGGATTAGAGTGTAGGGTATAGAGTGTAGGGTGTAGAGTGTAGCGTATAGAGTGTAAAGTGTAGGGTATAGAGTGTATGGTATAGAGTGTAGGGTATAGAGTGTAGGGTGTAGAGTGTAGGGTATAGAGTGTAGGGTATAGAGTGTAGGGTATAGAGTGTAGGGTATAGAGTGTAGGGTATAAAGTATAGAGTGTAGGGTATAGAGTGTAGGGTATAGAGTGTAGGGTATAGAGTGTAGGGTAGAGAGTGTAGAATGTAGGGATTAGAGTGCAGGGTATAGAGTGTAGGGTGTAGAGTGTAGGGCATAGAGTTTAGAGTGTAGGGTATAGAGTGTAGGGTATAGAGTGTAGGGTATAGAGTGTAGAGTGTAGGGTATAGAGTGTAGGGTATAGAGTGTAGGGTAGAGAGTGTAGAGTGTAGGGTATAGAGTGTAGGGTATAGAGTGTAGGGTATAGAGTGTAGAGTGTAGGGATTAGAGTGTAGGGTATAGAGTGTAGGGTGTAGGGTATAGAGTGTATGGTATAGAGTGTAGGGTATAGAGTGTAGGGTGTAGAGTGTAGGGTATAGAGTGTATGGTATAGAGTGTAGGGTATAGATTGTAGGGCATAGAGTGTAGGGAATAGAGTGTAGAGTGTAAGGTATAGAGTGTAGAGTGTAGGGTATAGAGTGTAGGGTATAGAGTGTAGAGTGTAGGGATTAGAGTGTAGGGTATAGAGTGTAGGGTGTAGAGTGTAGCGTATAGAGTGTAAAGTGTAGGGTATAGAGTGTATGGTATAGAGTGTAGGGTATGGAGTGTAGGGTGTAGAGTGTAGGGTATAGAGTGTAGGGTATAGAGTGTAGGGTATAGAGTGTAGGGTATAGAGTGTAGGGTATAAAGTATAGAGTGTAGGGTATAGAGTGTAGGGTATAGAGTGTAGGGTATAGAGTGTAGGGTAGAGAGTGTAGAATGTAGGGATTAGAGTGCAGGGTATAGAGTGTAGGGCGTAGAGTGTAGGGTATAGAGTGTAGAGTGTAGGATATAGAGTGTATGGTATAGAGTGTAGGGTATAGAGTGTAGGGTGTAGAGTGTAGGGTATAGAGTGTAGAGTGTAGGGTATAGAGTGTATGGTATAGAGTGTAGGGTATAGAGTGTAGAGTGTAGGGTATAGAGTGTAGGGTATAGAGTGTAGGGTATAGAGTGTATGGTATAGAGTGTAGAGTGTAGGGTATAGAGTGTAGAGTGTAGGGTATAGAGTGTAGAGTGTAGGGTATAGAGTGTAGGGTATAGAGTGTAGGGTATAGAGTGTAGGGTATAGAGTGTAGAGTGTAGGGTATAGAGTGTAGAGTGTAGGGTATAGAGTGTAGGGTATAGAGTGTAGAGTGTAGAGTGTATGGTATAGAGTGTAGGGTATAGAGTGTAGGGTGTAGAGTGTAGGGTATAGAGTGTAGGGTATAGAGTGTAGGGTATAGAGTGTAGGGATTAGAGTGTAGAGTGTAAGGTGTAGAGTGTAGGGTATAGAGTGTAGGGTATAGAGTGTAGAGTGTAGGGATTAGAGTGTAGGGTATAGAGTGTAGGGTATAGAGTGTAGGGTATAGAGTGTAGAGTGTAAGGTATAGAGTGTAGGGTATAGAGTGTAGGGTATAGAGTGTAGGGCATAGAGTGTAGGGTATAGAGTGTAGGGTATAGAGTGTAGGGTATAGAGTGTAGGGTATAGAGTGTAGGGTGTAGAGTGTAGGTATAGAGTGTAGGGTATAGAGTGTAGAGTGTAGGGTATAGAGTGTAGAGTGTAGGGTATAGAGTGTAGAGTGTAGTGTATAGAGTGTAGGGTATAGTGTGTAGGGCATAGAGTGTAGGGTATAGAGTGTAGGGTATAGAGTGTAGGGTATAGAGTGTAGGGTATAGAGTGTAGAGTGTAGGGTATAGAGTGTAGAGTGTAGGGTATAGAGTGTAGAGTGTAGGGTATAGAGTGTAGGGTATAGTGTGTAGGGTATAGAGTGTAGGGTATAGAGTGTAGGGTATAGAGTGTAGAGTATAGGGTATAGAGTGTAGAGTGTAGGGTATAGAGTGTATGGTATAGAGTGTAGGGTATAGAGTGTAGGGTGTAGAGTGTAGGGTATAGAGTGTAGGGTATAGAGTGTAGGGTATAGAGTGTAGGGTATAGAGTGTAGGGAATAGATTGTAGAGTGTAAGGTATAGAGTGTAGAGTGTAGGGTATAGAGTGTAGGGTATAGAGTGTAGAGTGTAGGGCATAGAGTTTAGAGTGTAGGGTATAGAGTGTAGGGTATAGAGTGTAGGATATAGAGTGTAGAGTGTAGGGTATAGAGTGTAGGGTATAGAGTGTTGGGTATAGAGTGTAGGGTAGAGAGTGTAGAGTGTAGGGCATAGAGTTTAGAGTGTAGGGTATAGAGTGTAGGGTATAGAGTGTAGGGTATAGAGTGTAGGGTATAGAGTGTAGAGTGTAGGGTATAGAGTGTAGGGTATAGAGTGTAGGGAATAGAGTGTAGAGTGTAAGGTATAGAGTGTAGAGTGTAGGGTATAGAGTGTAGGGTATAGAGTGTAGAGTGTAGGGATTAGAGTGTAGGGTATAGAGTGTAGGGTATATAGTTTAGGGTATAGAGTGTAGAGTGTAGGGTATAGAGTGTAGGGTATAAAGTGTAGGGAATAGAGTGTAGAGTGTAAGGTATAGAGTGTAGAGTGTAGGGTATAGAGTGTAGGGTATAGAGTGTAGAGTGTAGGGATTAGAGTGTAGGGTATAGAGTGTAGGGTATATAGTTTAGGGTATAGAGTGTAGAGTGTAGGGTATAGAGTGTAGGGAATAGAGTGTAGGGAATAGAGTGTAGAGTGTAAGGTATAGAGTGTAGAGTGTAGGGTATAGAGTGTAGGGTATAGAGTGTAGAGTGTAGGGATTAGAGTGTAGGGTATAGAGTGTAGGGTATAGAGTGTAGGGTATAGAGTGTAGAGTGTAGGGTATAGAGTGTAGGGTATAGAGTGTAGGGTAGAGAGTATAGAGTGTAGGTTATAGAGTGTAGGGTATAGAGTGTAGGGTATAGAGTGTAGAGTGTAGGGATTAGAGTGTAGGGTATAGAGTGTAGGGTGTACGGTATAGAGTGTATGGTATAGAGTGTAGGGTATAGAGTGTAGGGTGTAGAGTGTAGGGTATAGAGTGTATGGTATAGAGTGTAGGGTATAGATTGTAGGGCATAGAGTGTAGGGAATAGAGTGTAGAGTGTAAGGTATAGAGTGTAGAGTGTAGGGTATAGAGTGTAGGGTATAGAGTGTAGAGTGTAGGGATTAGAGTGTAGGGTATAGAGTGTAGGGTGTAGAGTGTAGCGTATAGAGTGTAAAGTGTAGGGTATAGAGTGTATGGTATAGAGTGTAGGGTATAGAGTGTAGGGTGTAGAGTGTAGGGTATAGAGTGTAGGGTATAGAGTGTAGGGTATAGAGTGTAGGGTATAGAGTGTAGGGTATAAAGTATAGAGTGTAGGGTATAGAGTGTAGGGTATAGAGTGTAGGGTATAGAGTGTAGGGTAGAGAGTGTAGAATGTAGGGATTAGAGTGCAGGGTATAGAGTGTAGGGTGTAGAGTGTAGGGTATAGAGTGTAGAGTGTAGGGTATAGAGTGTATGGTATAGAGTGTAGAGTATAGAGTGTAGGGTGTAGAGTGTAGAGTGTATGGTATAGAGTGTAGGGTATAGAGTGTAGGGTATAGAGTGTAGGGAATAGAGTGTAGAGTGTAAGGTATAGAGTGTAGAGTGTAGGGTATAGAGTGTAGGGTATAGAGTGTAGAGTGTAGGGATTAGAGTGTACCGTATAGAGTGTAAAGTGTAGGGTATAGAGTGTATGGTATAGATTGTAGGGTATAGAGTGTAGGGTGTAGAGTGTAGGGTATAGAGTGTAGGGAATAGAGTGTAGAGTGTAAGGTATAGAGTGTAGAGTGTAGGGTATAGAGTGTAGGGTATAGAGTGTAGAGTGTAGGGATTAGAGTGTACCGTATAGAGTGTAAAGTGTAGGGTATAGAGTGTATGGTATAGATTGTAGGGTATAGAGTGTAGGGTGTAGAGTGTAGGGTATAGAGTGTAGGGTATAGAGTGTAGGGTATAGAGTGTAGGGTATAGAGTGTAAAGTGTAGGGTATAGAGTTTAGGGTATAGAGTGTAGGGTATAGAGTGTAGGGTAGAGAGTGTAGAATGTAGGGATTAGAGTGTAGGGTATAGAGTGTAGGGTGTAGAGTGTAGGGTATAGAGTGTAGAGTGTAGGGTATAGAGTGTATGGTATAGAGTGTAGGGTATAGAGTGTAGGGTGTAGAGTGTAGGGTATAAAGTGTAGAGTGTAGGGTATAGAGTGTATGGTATAGAGTGTAGGGTATAGAGTGTAGAGTGTAGGGTATAGAGTGTAGGGTATAGAGTGTAGGGTATAGAGTGTAGGGCATAGAGTGTAGGGTATAGAGTGTAGGGTATAGAGTGTAGAGTGTTGGGTATAGAGTGTAGGGTATAGATTGTAGAGTGTAGGGTATAGAGTGTAGGGTATAGAGTGTAGGGTATAGAGTGTAGGGTATAGAGTGTAGGGTATAGAGTGTAGAGTGTAGGGTATAGAGTGTAGAGTGTAGGGTATAGAGTGTAGAGTGTAGGGTATAGAGTGTAGGGTATAGAGTGTAGGGTATAGAGTGTAGGATATAGAGTGTAGGGTATAGAGTGTAGAGTGTAGAGTGTAGGGTATAGAGTGTATGGTATAGAGTGTAGGGTATAGAGTGTAGGGTGTAGAGTGTAGGGTATAGAGTGTAGGGTATAGAGTGTAGGGTATAGAGTGTAGGGAATAGAGTGTAGAGTGTAAGGTATAGAGTGTAGAGTGTAGGGTATAGAGTGTAGGGTATAGAGTGTAGAGTGTAGGGATTAGAGTGTAGGGTATAGAGTGTAGGGTATAGAGTGTAGAGTGTAAGGTATAGAGTGTAGGGTATAGAGTGTAGGGTATAGAGTGTAGGGCATAGAGTGTAGGGTATAGAGTGTAGGGTATAGAGTGTAGAGTGTAGGGTATAGAGTGTAGGGTATAGAGTGTAGGGTGTAGAGTGTAGGGTATAGAGTGTAGGGTATAGAGTGTAGAGTGTAGGGTATAGAGTGTAGAGTGTAGGGAATAGAGTGTAGCGTGTAAGGTATAGAGTGTAGAGTGTAGGGTATAGAGTGTAGGGTATAGAGTGTAGAGTGTAGGGATTAGAGTGTAGGGTATAGAGTGTAGGGTATAGAGTGTAGAGTGTAAGGTATAGAGTGTAGGGTATAGAGTGTAGGGTATAGAGTGTAGGGCATAGAGTGTAGGGTATAGAGTGTAGGGTATAGAGTGTAGAGTGTAGGGTATAGAGTGTAAGGTATAGAGTGTAGGGTGTAGAGTGTAGGGTATAGAGTGTAGGGTATAGAGTGTAGAGTGTAGGGTATAGAGTGTAGAGTGTAGGGAATAGAGTGTAGAGTGTAAGGTATAGAGTGTAGAGTGTAGGGTATAGAGTGTAGGGTATAGAGTGTAGAGTGTAGGGATTAGAGTGTAGGGTATAGAGTGTAGGGTATAGAGTGTAGAGTGTAAGGTATAGAGTGTAGGGTATAGAGTGTAGGGTATAGAGTGTAGGGCATAGAGTGTAGGGTATAGAGTGTAGGGTATAGAGTGTAGAGTGTAGGGTATAGAGTGTAGGGTATAGAGTGTAGGGTGTAGAGTGTAGGGTATAGAGTGTAGGGTATAGAGTGTAGAGTGTAGGGTATAGAGTGTAGAGTGTAGGGTATAGAGTGTAGAGTGTAGTATATAGAGTGTAGGGTATAGTGTGTAGGGTATAGAGTGTAGGGTACAGAGTGTAGGGTATAGAGTGTAGAGTATAGGGTATAGAGTGTAGAGCGTAGGGTATAGAGTGTATGGTATAGAGTGTAGGGTATAGAGTGTAAGGTATAGAGTGTAGGGTATAGAGTGTAGGGAATAGAGTGTAGAGTGTAAGGTATAGAGTGTAGAGTGTAGGGTATAGAGTGTAGGGTATAGAGTGTAGGGAATAGAGTGTAGAGTGTAAGGTATAGAGTGTAGAGTGTAGGGTATAGAGTGTAGGGTATAGAGTGTAGAGTGTAGGGATTAGAGTGTAGGGTATAGAGTGTAGGGTATAGAGTGTAGGGTATAGAGTGTAGAGTGTAAGGTATAGAGTGTAGGGTATAGAGTGTAGGGTATAGAGTGTAGGGTATAGAGTGTAGGGTATAGAGTGTAGAGTGTAGGGTATAGAGTGTAGGGTATAGAGTGTAGGGTATAGAGTGTAGGGTATAGAGTGTAGGGTATAGAGTGTAGAGTGTAGGGTGTAGAGTGTAGGGTAAAGAGTGTAGGGTATAGAGTGTAGAGTGTAGGGTATAGAGTGTAGGGTATAGAGTGTAGGGTATATAGTGTAGGGCATAGAGTGTAGGGTATATAGTTTAGGGTATAGAGTGTAGAGTGTAGGGTATAGAGTGTAGGGTATAGAGTGTAGAGTGTAGGGCATAGAGTTTAGAGTGTAGGGTATAGAGTGTAGGGTATAGAGTGTAGGGTATAGAGTGTAGAGTGTAGGGTATAGAGTGTAGGGTATAGAGTGTAGGGTAGAGAGTGTAGAGTGTAGGGTATAGAGTGTAGGGTATAGAGTGTAGGGTATAGAGTGTATGGTATAGAGTGTAGGGTATAGAGTGTAGGGTGTAGAGTGTAGGGTATAGAGTGTATGGTATAGAGTGTAGGGTATAGATTGTAGGGCATAGAGTGTAGGGAATAGAGTGTAGAGTGTAAGGTATAGAGTGTAGAGTGTAGGGTATAGAGTGTAGGGTATAGAGTGTAGAGTGTAGGGATTAGAGTGTAGGGTATAGAGTGTAGGGTGTAGAGTGTAGCGTATAGAGTGTAAAGTGTAGGGTATAGAGTGTATGGTATAGAGTGTAGGGTATAGAGTGTAGGGTGTAGAGTGTAGAGTGTAGGGATTAGAGTGTAGGGTATAGAGTGTAGGGTGTAGAGTGTAGCGTATAGAGTGTAAAGTGTAGGGTATAGAGTGTATGGTATAGAGTGTAGGGTATAGAGTGTAGGGTGTAGAGTGTAGGGTATAGAGTGTAGGGTATAGAGTGTAGGGTATAGAGTGTAGGGTATAGAGTGTAGGGTATAAAGTATAGAGTGTAGGGTATAGAGTGTAGGGTATAGAGTGTAGGGTATAGAGTGTAGGGTAGAGAGTGTAGAATGTAGGGATTAGAGTGCAGGGTATAGAGTGTAGGGTGTAGAGTGTAGGGCATAGAGTTTAGAGTGTAGGGTATAGAGTGTAGGGTATAGAGTGTAGGGTATAGAGTGTAGAGTGTAGGGTATAGAGTGTAGGGTATAGAGTGTAGGGTAGAGAGTGTAGAGTGTAGGGTATAGAGTGTAGGGTATAGAGTGTAGGGTATAGAGTGTAGAGTGTAGGGATTAGAGTGTAGGGTATAGAGTGTAGGGTGTAGGGTATAGAGTGTATGGTATAGAGTGTAGGGTATAGAGTGTAGGGTGTAGAGTGTAGGGTATAGAGTGCATGGTATAGAGTGTAGGGTATAGATTGTAGGGCATAGAGTGTAGGGAATAGAGTGTAGAGTGTAAGGTATAGAGTGTAGAGTGTAGGGTATAGAGTGTAGGGTATAGAGTGTAGAGTGTAGGGATTAGAGTGTAGGGTATAGAGTGTAGGGTGTAGAGTGTAGCGTATAGAGTGTAAAGTGTAGGGTATAGAGTGTATGGTATAGAGTGTAGGGTATGGAGTGTAGGGTGTAGAGTGTAGGGTATAGAGTGTAGGGTATAGAGTGTAGGGTATAGAGTGTAGGGTATAGAGTGTAGGGTATAAAGTATAGAGTGTAGGGTATAGAGTGTAGGGTATAGAGTGTAGGGTATAGAGTGTAGGGTAGAGAGTGTAGAATGTAGGGATTAGAGTGCAGGGTATAGAGTGTAGGGTGTAGAGTGTAGGGTATAGAGTGTAGAGTGTAGGGTATAGAGTGTATGGTATAGAGTGTAGGGTATAGAGTGTAGGGTGTAGAGTGTAGGGTATAGAGTGTAGAATGTAGGGTATAGAGTGTATGGTATAGAGTGTAGGGTATAGAGTGTAGAGTGTAGGGTATAGAGTGTAGGGTATAGAGTGTAGGGTATAGAGTGTATGGTATAGAGTGTAGAGTGTAGGGTATAGAGTGTAGAGTGTAGGGTATAGAGTGTAGAGTGTAGGGTATAGAGTGTAGGGTAAAGAGTGTAGGGTATAGAGTGTAGGGTATAGAGTGTAGAGTGTAGGGTATAGAGTGTAGAGTGTAGGGTATAGAGTGTAGGGTATAGAGTGTAGAGTGTAGAGTGTATGGTATAGAGTGTAGGGTATAGAGTGTAGGGTGTAGAGTGTAGGGTATAGAGTGTAGGGTATAGAGTGTAGGGTATAGAGTGTAGGGATTAGAGTGTAGAGTGTAAGGTGTAGAGTGTAGGGTATAGAGTGTAGGGTATAGAGTGTAGAGTGTAGGGATTAGAGTGTAGGGTATAGAGTGTAGGGTATAGAGTGTAGGGTATAGAGTGTAGAGTGTAAGGTATAGAGTGTAGGGTATAGAGTGTAGGGTATAGAGTGTAGGGCATAGAGTGTAGGGTATAGAGTGTAGGGTATAGAGTGTAGAGTGTAGGGTATAGAGTGTAGGGTATAGAGTGTAGGGTGTAGAGTGTAGGGTATAGAGTGTAGGGTATAGAGTGTAGAGTGTAGGGTATAGAGTGTAGAGTGTAGGGTATAGAGTGTAGAGTGTAGTGTATAGAGTGTAGGGTATAGTGTGTAGGGCATAGAGTGTAGGGTATAGAGTGTAGGGTATAGAGTGTAGGGTATAGAGTGTAGGGTATAGAGTGTAGAGTGTAGGGTATAGAGTGTAGAGTGTAGGGTATAGAGTGTAGAGTGTAGGGTATAGAGTGTAGGGTATAGTGTGTAGGGTATAGAGTGTAGGGTATAGAGTGTAGGGTATAGAGTGTAGAGTATAGGGTATAGAGTGTAGAGTGTAGGGTATAGAGTGTATGGTATAGAGTGTAGGGTATAGAGTGTAGGGTGTAGAGTGTTGGGTATAGAGTGTAGGGTATAGAGTGTAGGGTATAGAGTGTAGGGTATAGAGTGTAGGGAATAGATTGTAGAGTGTAAGGTATAGAGTGTAGAGTGTAGGGTATAGAGTGTAGGGTATAGAGTGTAGGGATTAGAGTGTAGGATATAGAGTGTAGGGTATAGAGTGTAGGGTATAGAGTGTAGAGTGTAAGGTATAGAGTGTAGGGTATAGAGTGTAGGGTATAGAGTGTAGGGCATAGAGTGTAGGGTATAGAGTGTAGGGTATAGAGAGTAGAGTGTAGGGTATAGAGTGTAGGGTATAGAGTGTAGGGTATAGAGTGTAGGGTATAGAGTGTAGAGTGTAGGGTATAGAGTGTAGGGTATAGAGTGTAGAGTGTAGGGTATAGAGTGTAGGGTATAGAGTGTAGGGTATAGAGTGAAGGGCATAGAGTGTAGGGTATATAGTTTAGGGTATAGAGTGTAGAGTGTAGGGTATAGAGTGTAGGGTATAGAGTGTAGGGTATAGAGTGTAGAGTGTAGGGCATAGAGTTTAGAGTGTAGGGTATAGAGTGTAGGGTATAGAGTGTAGGGTATAGAGTGTAGAGTGTAGGGTATAGAGTGTAGGGTATAGAGTGTTGGGTATAGAGTGTAGGGTAGAGAGTGTAGAGTGTAGGGCATAGAGTTTAGAGTGTAGGGTATAGAGTGTAGGGTATAGAGTGTAGGGTATAGAGTGTAGGGTATAGAGTGTAGAGTGTAGGGTATAGAGTGTAGGGTATAGAGTGTAGGGAATAGAGTGTAGAGTGTAAGGTATAGAGTGTAGAGTGTAGGGTATAGAGTGTAGGGTATAGAGTGTAGAGTGTAGGGATTAGAGTGTAGGGTATAGAGTGTAGGGTATATAGTTTAGGGTATAGAGTGTAGAGTGTAGGGTATAGAGTGTAGGGTATAAAGTGTAGGGAATAGAGTGTAGAGTGTAAGGTATAGAGTGTAGAGTGTAGGGTATAGAGTGTAGGGTATAGAGTGTAGAGTGTAGGGATTAGAGTGTAGGGTATAGAGTGTAGGGTATATAGTTTAGGGTATAGAGTGTAGAGTGTAGGGTATAGAGTGTAGGGTATAGAGTGTAGGGAATAGAGTGTAGAGTGTAAGGTATAGAGTGTAGAGTGTAGGGTATAGAGTGTAGGGTATAGAGTGTAGAGTGTAGGGATTAGAGTGTAGGGTATAGAGTGTAGGGTATAGAGTGTAGGGTATAGAGTGTAGAGTGTAGGGTATAGAGTGTAGGGTATAGAGTGTAGGGTAGAGAGTGTAGAGTGTAGGTTATAGAGTGTAGGGTATAGAGTGTAGGGTATAGAGTGTAGAGTGTAGGGATTAGAGTGTAGGGTATAAAGTGTAGGGTGTAGGGTATAGAGTGTATGGTATAGAGTGTAGGGTATAGAGTGTAGGGTGTAGAGTGTAGGGTATAGAGTGTATGGTATAGAGTGTAGGGTATAGATTGTAGGGCATAGAGTGTAGGGAATAGAGTGTAGAGTGTAAGGTATAGAGTGTAGAGTGTAGGGTATAGAGTGTAGGGTATAGAGTGTAGAGTGTAGGGATTAGAGTGTAGGGTATAGAGTGTAGGGTGTAGAGTGTAGCGTATAGAGTGTAAAGTGTAGGGTATAGAGTGTATGGTATAGAGTGTAGGGTATAGAGTGTAGGGTGTAGAGTGTAGGGTATAGAGTGTAGGGTATAGAGTGTAGGGTATAGAGTGTAGGGTATAGAGTGTAGGGCATAGAGTGTAGGGAATAGAGTGTAGAGTGTAAGGTATAGAGTGTAGAGTGTAGGGTATAGAGTGTAGGGTATAGAGTGTAGAGTGTAGGGATTAGAGTGTAGGGTATAGAGTGTAGGGTGTAGAGTGTAGCGTATAGAGTGTAAAGTGTAGGGTATAGAGTGTATGGTATAGAGTGTAGGGTATAGAGTGTAGGGTATAGAGTGTAGGGCATAGAGTGTAGGGTATAGAGTGTAGGGTATAGAGTGTAGAGTGTAGGGTATAGAGTGTAGGGTATAGAGTGTAGGGTGTAGAGTGTAGGGTATAGAGTGTAGGGTATAGTGTGTAGGGTATAGAGTGTAGGGTATAGAGTGTAGGGTATAGAGTGTAGAGTATAGGGTATAGAGTGTAGAGTGTAGGGTATAGAGTGTATGGTATAGAGTGTAGGGTATAGAGTGTAGGGTGTAGAGTGTAGGGTATAGAGTGTAGGGTATAGAGTGTAGGGTATAGAGTGTAGGGTATAGAGTGTAGGGAATAGATTGTAGAGTGTAAGGTATAGAGTGTAGAGTGTAGGGTATAGAGTGTAGGGTATAGAGTGTAGAGTGTAGGGATTAGAGTGTAGGATATAGAGTGTAGGGTATAGAGTGTAGGGTATAGAGTGTAGAGTGTAAGGTATAGAGTGTAGGGTATAGAGTGTAGGGTATAGAGTGTAGGGCATAGAGTGTAGGGTATAGAGTGTAGGGTATAGAGAGTAGAGTGTAGGGTATAGAGTGTAGGGTATAGAGTGTAGGGTATAGAGTGTAGAGTGTAGGGCATAGAGTTTAGAGTGTAGGGTATAGAGTGTAGGGTATAGAGTGTAGGGTATAGAGTGTAGAGTGTAGGGTATAGAGTGTAGGGTATATTGTGTTGGGTATAGAGTGTAGGGTAGAGAGTGTAGAGTGTAGGGCATAGAGTTTAGAGTGTAGGGTATAGAGTGTAGGGTATAGAGTGTAGGGTATAGAGTGTAGGGTATAGAGTGTAGAGTGTAGGGTATAGAGTGTAGGGTATAGAGTGTAGGGAATAGAGTGTAGAGTGTAAGGTATAGAGTGTAGAGTGTAGGGTATAGAGTGTAGGGTATAGAGTGTAGAGTGTAGGGATTAGAGTGTAGGGTATAGAGTGTAGGGTATATAGTTTAGGGTATAGAGTGTAGAGTGTAGGGTATAGAGTGTAGGGTATAAAGTGTAGGGTATAGAGTGTAGAGTGTAGGGCATAGAGTTTAGAGTGTAGAGTATAGAGTGTAGGGTATAGAGTGTAGGGTATATAGTGTAGAGTGTAGGGTATAGAGTGTAGGGTATAGAGTGTAGGGAATAGAGTGTAGAGTGTAAGGTATAGAGTGTAGAGTGTAGGGTATAGAGTGTAGGGTATAGAGTGTAGAGTGTAGGGATTAGAGTGTAGGGTATAGAGTGTAGGGTGTAGAGTGTAGCGTAAAGAGTGTAAAGTGTAGGGTATAGAGTGTATGGTATAGAGTGTAGGGTATAGAGTGTAGGGTGTAGAGTGTAGGGTATAGAGAGTAGGGTATAGAGTGTAGGGTATAGAGTGTAGGGTATAGAGTGTAGGGTATAGAGTGTGGAGTGTAGGGTATAGAGTGTAGGGTGTAGAGTGTAGGGTATAGAGTGTAGAGTGTAGGGTATAGAGTGTATGGTATAGAGTGTAGGGTATAGAGTGTAGAGTGTAGGGTATAGAGTGTAGGGTATAGAGTGTAGGGTATAGAGTGTAGAGTGTAGGGTATAGAGTGTAGGGTATAGAGTGTAGGGTGTAGAGTGTAGGGTATAGAGTGTAGAGTGTAGGGTATAGAGTGTATGGTATAGAGTGTAGGGTATAGAGTGTAGAGTGTAGGGTATAGAGCGTAGGGTATAGAGTGTAGGGTATAGAGTGTAGGGCATAGAGTGTAGGGTATAGAGTGTAGGGTATAGAGTGTAGAGTGTAGGGTATAGAGTGTAGGGTATAGAGTGTAGAGTGTAGGGTATAGAGTGTAGGGTATAGAGTGTAGGGTATAGAGTGTAGGGTATAGAATGTAGGGTATAGAGTGTAGAGTGTAGGGTATAGAGTGTAGAGTGTAGGGTATAGAGTGTAGAGTGTAGGGTATAGAGTGTAGGGTATAGAGTGTAGGGTATAGAGTGTAGGGTATAGAGTGTAGAGTGTAGGGTATAGAGTGTAGAGTGTAGGGTATAGAGTGTTTGGTATAGAGAGTAGGGTATAGAGTGTAGGGTGTAGAGTGTAGGGTATAGAGTGTAGGGTATAGAGTGTAGGGTATAGAGTGTAGGGAATAGAGTGTAGGGAATAGAGTGTAGAGTGTAGGGTATAGAGTGTAGGGTATAGAGTGTAGAGTGTAGGGATTAGAGTGTAGGGTATAGAGTGTAGGGTATAGAGTGTAGGGTATAGAGTGTAGAGTGTAAGGTATAGAGTGTAGGGTATAGAGTGTAGGGTATAGAGTGTAGGGCATAGAGTGTAGGGTATAGAGTGTAGGGTATAGAGTGTAGAGTGTAGGGTATAGAGTGTAGAGTGTAGGGTATAGAGTGTAGGGTATAGTGTGTAGGGTATAGAGTGTAGGGTATAGAGTGTAGGGTATAGAGTGTAGAGTATAGGGTATAGAGTGTAGAGTGTAGGGTATAGAGTGTATGGTATAGAGTGTAGGGTATAGAGTGTAGGGTGTAGAGTGTAGGGTATAGAGTGTAGGGTATAGAGTGTAGGGTATAGAGTGTAGGATATAGAGTGTAGGGAATAGAGTGTAGAGTGTAAGGTATAGAGTGTAGAGTGTAGGGTATAGAGTGTAGGGTATAGAGTGTAGAGTGTAGGGATTAGAGTGTAGGGTATAGAGTGTAGGGTATAGAGTGTAGGGTATTGAGTGTAGAGTGTAAGGTATAGAGTGTAGGGTATAGAGTGTAGGGTGTAGAGTGTAGGGTATAGAGTGTAGGGTATAGAGTGTAGTGTATAGAGTGTAGGGTATAGAGTGTAGGGTATAGAGTGTAGAGTATAGGGTATAGAGTGTAGAGTGTAGGGTATAGAGTGTATGGTATAGAGTGTAGGGTATAGAGTGTAGGGTGTAGAGTGTAGGGTATAGAGTGTAGGGTATAGAGTGTAGGGTATAGAGTGTAGGGAATAGAGTGTAGAGTGTAAGGTATAGAGTGTAGAGTGTAGGGTATAGAGTGTAGGGTATAGAGTGTAGAGTGTAGGGATTAGAGTGTAGGGTATAGAGTGTAGGGTATAGAGTGTAGAGTGTAAGGTATAGAGTGTAGGGTATAGAGTGTAGGGTATAGAGTGTAGGGCATAGATTGTAGGGTATAGAGTGTAGGGTATAGAGTGTAGAGTGTAGGGTATAGAGTGTAGGGTATAGAGTGTAGGGTATAGAGTGTAGGGTATAGAGTGTAGAGTGTAGGGTATAGAGTGTAGGGTATAGAGTGTAGAGTGTAGGGTATAGAGTGTAGGGTATAGAGTGTAGGGTATAGAGTGAAGGGCATAGAGTGTAGGGTATATAGTTTAGGGTATAGAGTGTAGAGTGTAGGGTATAGAGTGTAGGGTATAGAGTGTAGGGTATAGAGTGTAGAATGTAGGGCATAGAGTTTAGAGTGTAGGGTATAGAGTGTAGGGTATAGAGTGTAGGGTATAGAGTGTAGAGTGTAGGGTATAGAGTGTAGGGTATAGAGTGTTGGGTATAGAGTGTAGGGTAGAGAGTGTAGAGTGTAGGGCATAGAGTTTAGAGTGTAGGGTATAGAGTGTAGGGTATAGAGTGTAGGGTATAGAGTGTAGGGTGTAGAGTGTAGGGCATAGAGTGTAGGGTATAGAGTGTAGGGAATAGAGTGTAGAGTGTAAGGTATAGAGTGTAGAGTGTAGGGTATAGAGTGTAGGGTATAGAGTGTAGAGTGTAGGGATTAGAGTGTAGGGTATAGAGTGTAGGGTATATAGTTTAGGGTATAGAGTGTAGAGTGTAGGGTATAGAGTGTAGGGTATAAAGTGTAGGGTATAGAGTGTAGAGTGTAGGGCATAGAGTTTAGAGTGTAGGGTATAGAGTGTAGGGTATAGAGTGTAGGGTATATAGTGTAGAGTGTAGGGTATAGAGTGTAGGGTATAGAGTGTAGGGAATAGAGTGTAGAGTGTAAGGTATAGAGTGTAGAGTGTAGGTTATAGAGTGTAGGGTATAGAGTGTAGAGTGTAGGGATTAGAGTGTAGGGTATAGAGTGTAGGGTGTAGAGTGTAACGTAAAGAGTGTAAAGTGTAGGGTATAGAGTGTATGGTATAGAGTGTAGGGTATAGAGTGTAGGGTGTAGAGTGTAGGGTATAGAGTGTAGGGTATAGAGTGTAGGGTATAGAGTGTAGGGTATAGAGTGTAGAGTGTAGGGTATAGAGTGTAGGGTGTAGAGTGTAGGGTATAGAGTGTAGAGTGTAGGGTATAGAGTGTATGGTATAGAGTGTAGGGTATAGAGTGTAGAGTGTAGGGTATAGAGTGTAGGGTATATAGTGTAGGGTATAGAGTGTAGAGTGTAGGGTATAGAGTGTAGGGTATAGAGTGTAGGGTGTAGAGTGTAGGGTATAGAGTGTAGAGTGTAGGGTATAGAGTGTATGGTATAGAGTGTAGGGTATAGAGTGTAGAGTGTAGGGTATAGAGTGTAGGGTATAGAGTGTAGGGTATAGAGTGTAGGGCATAGAGTGTAGGGTATAGAGTGTAGGGTATAGAGTGTAGAGTGTAGGGTATAGAGTGTAGGGTATAGAGTGTAGAGTGTAGGGTATAGAGTGTAGGGTATAGAGTGTAGGGTATAGAGTGTAGGGTATAGAGTGTAGGGTATAGAGTGTAGAGTGTAGGGTATAGAGTGTAGGGTATAGAGTGTAGGGTATAGAGTGTAGGGTATAGAGTGTAGAGTGTAGGGTATAGAGTGTAGAGTGTAGGGTATAGAGTGTTTGGTATAGAGTGTAGGGTATAGAGTGTAGGGTGTAGAGTGTAGGGTATAGAGTGTAGGGTATAGAGTGTAGGGTATAGAGTGTAGGGAATAGAGTGTAGGGAATAGAGTGTAGAGTGTAGGGTATAGAGTGTAGGGTATATAGTGTAGAGTGTAGGGATTAGAGTGTAGGGTATAGAGTGTAGGGTATAGAGTGTAGGGTATAGAGTGTAGAGTGTAAGGTATAGAGTGTAGGGTATAGAGTGTAGGGTATAGAGTGTAGGGCATAGAGTGTAGGGTATAGAGTGTAGGGTATAGAGTGTAGAGTGTAGGGTATAGAGTGTAGGGTGTAGAGTGTAGGGTATAGAGTGTAGGGTATAGAGTGTAGGGTATAGAGTGTAGAGTGTAGGGTATAGAGTGTAGAGTGTAGGGTATAGAGTGTAGGGTATAGAGTGTAGAGTGTAGGGTATAGAGTGTAGGGTATAGAGTGTAGGGCATAGAGTGTAGGGTATAGAGTGTAGGGTATAGAATGTAGAGTGTAGGGTATAGAGTGTAGGGTATAGAGTTCAAGTGAGGCCTGGATGTCTTCCTGGAGCAGAACAATATTGTATCATACAATTATTAGGTTCTGTAGAAGGACGTAGATCTGGGTATTTATTATGATGGAATATAGGCTGAACTGGATGGACAAATGTCTTTTTTCGGCCTTACTAACTATGTTACTATGTTACTATGTTATAGTGTGTAGGGTATAGAGTGTAGGGTATAGAGTGTATGGTATTTTGTGTAGAGTTTAGGGTATAGAGTGTAGAGTGTACGGTATAGAGCGTATGGTATAGAGTGTAGGGTATAGAGTGTAGGGTGTAGAGTGTAGGGTATAGAGTGTAGGGTATAGAGTGTAGGGTATAGAGTGTAGGGTATAGAGTGTAGGGAATAGAGTGTAGAGTGTAAGGTATAGAGTGTAGAGTGTAGGGTATAGAGTGTAGGGTATAGAGTGTAGAGTGTAGGGATTAGAGTGTAGGGTATAGAGTGTAGGGTATAGAGTGTAGGGTATAGAGTGTAGAGTGTAAGGTATAGAGTGTAGGGTATAGAGTGTAGGGTATAGAGTGTAGGGCATAGAGTGTAGGGTATAGAGTGTAGGGTATAGAGTGTAGAGTGTAGGGTATAGAGTGTAGGGTATAGAGTGTAGGGTATAGAGTGTAGGGTATAGAGTGTAGGGAATAGAGTGTAGAGTGTAAGGTATAGAGTGTAGAGTGTAGGGTATAGAGTGTAGGGTATAGAGTGTAGAGTGTAGGGATTAGAGTGTAGGGTATAGAGTGTAGGGTATAGAGTGTAGGGTATAGAGTGTAGAGTGTAAGGTATAGAGTGTAGGGTATAGAGTGTAGGGTATAGAGTGTAGGGCATAGAGTGTAGGGTATAGAGTGTTGGGTATAGAGTGTAGAGTGTAGGGTATAAAGTGTAGGGTATAGAGTGTAGGGTGTAGAGTGTAGGGTATAGAGTGTAGGGTATAGAGTGTAGAGTGTAGGGTATAGAGTGTAGTGTGTAGGGTATAGAGTGTAGAGTGTAGGGTATAGAGTGTAGGGTATAGTGTGTAGGGTATAGAGTGTAGGGTATAGAGTGTAGAGTATAGGGTATAGAGTGTAGGGTATAGAGTGTATGGTATAGAGTGTAGGGTATAGAGTGTAGGGTGTAGAGTGTAGGGTATAGAGTGTAGGGTATAGAGTGTAGGGTATAGAGTGTAGGGTATAGAGTGTAGGGAATAGAGTGTAGAGTGTAAGGTATAGAGTGTAGAGTGTAGGGTATAGAGTGTAGGGTATAGAGTGTAGAGTGTAAGGTATAGAGTGTAGGGTATAGAGTGTAGGGTATAGAGTGTAGGGCATAGAGTGTAGGGTATAGAGTGTAGGGTATAGAGTGTAGGGTATAGAGTGTAGGGTATAGAGTGTAGAGTGTAAGGTATAGAGTGTAGGGTATAGAGTGTAGGGTATAGAGTGTAGGGCATAGAGTGTAGGGTATAGAGTGTAGGGTATAGAGTGTAGAGTGTAGGGTATAGAGTGTAGGGTGTAGAGTGTAGGGTATAGAGTGTAGGGTATAGAGTGTAGGGTATAGAGTGTAGAGTGTAGGGTATAGAGTGTAGAGTGTAGGGTATAGAGTGTAGGGTATAGAGTGTAGAGTGTAGGGTATAGAGTGTAGGGTATAGAGTGTAGGGCATAGAGTGTAGGGTATAGAGTGTAGGGTATAGAATGTAGAGTGTAGGGTATAGAGTGTAGGGTATAGAGTTCAAGTGAGGCCTGGATGTCTTCCTGGAGCAGAACAATATTGTATCATACAATTATTAGGTTCTGTAGAAGGACGTAGATCTGGGTATTTATTATGATGGAATATAGGCTGAACTGGATGGACAAATGTCTTTTTTCGGCCTTACTAACTATGTTACTATGTTACTATGTTATAGTGTGTAGGGTATAGAGTGTAGGGTATAGAGTGTAGGGTATAGAGTGTAGAGTTTAGGGTATAGAGTGTAGAGTGTACGGTATAGAGCGTATGGTATAGAGTGTAGGGTATAGAGTGTAGGGTGTAGAGTGTAGGGTATAGAGTGTAGGGTATAGAGTGTAGGGTATAGAGTGTAGGGTATAGAGTGTAGGGAATAGAGTGTAGAGTGTAAGGTATAGAGTGTAGAGTGTAGGGTATAGAGTGTAGGGTATAGAGTGTAGAGTGTAGGGATTAGAGTGTAGGGTATAGAGTGTAGGGTATAGAGTGTAGGGTATAGAGTGTAGAGTGTAAGGTATAGAGTGTAGGGTATAGAGTGTAGGGTATAGAGTGTAGGGCATAGAGTGTAGGGTATAGAGTGTAGGGTATAGAGTGTAGAGTGTAGGGTATAGAGTGTAGGGTATAGAGTGTAGGGTATAGAGTGTAGGGTATAGAGTGTAGGGAATAGAGTGTAGAGTGTAAGGTATAGAGTGTAGAGTGTAGGGTATAGAGTGTAGGGTATAGAGTGTAGAGTGTAGGGATTAGAGTGTAGGGTATAGAGTGTAGGGTATAGAGTGTAGGGTATAGAGTGTAGAGTGTAAGGTATAGAGTGTAGGGTATAGAGTGTAGGGTATAGAGTGTAGGGCATAGAGTGTAGGGTATAGAGTGTTGGGTATAGAGTGTAGAGTGTAGGGTATAGAGTGTAGGGTATAGAGTGTAGGGTGTAGAGTGTAGGGTATAGAGTGTAGGGTATAGAGGGTAGAGTGTAGGGTATAGAGTGTAGTGTGTAGGGTATAGAGTGTAGAGTGTAGGGTATAGAGTGTAGGGTATAGTGTGTAGGGTATAGAGTGTAGGGTATAGAGTGTAGAGTATAGGGTATAGAGTGTAGGGTATAGAGTGTATGGTATAGAGTGTAGGGTATAGAGTGTAGGGTGTAGAGTGTAGGGTATAGAGTGTAGGGTATAGAGTGTAGGGTATAGAGTGTAGGGTATAGAGTGTAGGGAATAGAGTGTAGAGTGTAAGGTATAGAGTGTAGAGTGTAGGGTATAGAGTGTAGGGTATAGAGTGTAGAGTGTAAGGTATAGAGTGTAGGGTATAGAGTGTAGGGTATAGAGTGTAGGGCATAGAGTGTAGGGTATAGAGTGTAGGGTATAGAGTGTAGGGTATAGAGTGTAGAGTGTAAGGTATAGAGTGTAGGGTATAGAGTGTAGGGTATAGAGTGTAGGGCATAGAGTGTAGGGTATAGAGTGTAGGGTATAGAGTGTAGAGTGTAGGGTATAGAGTGTAGGGTATAGAGTGTAGGGTATAGAGTGTAGGGTATAGAGTGTAGGGTATAGAGTGTAGAGTGTAGGGTATAGAGTGTAGGGTATAGAGTGTAGAGTGTAGGGTATAGAGTGTAGGGTATAGAGTGTAGGGTATAGAGTGAAGGGCATAGAGTGTAGGGTATATAGTTTAGGTTATAGAGTGTAGAGTGTAGGGTATAGAGTGTAGGGTATAGAGTGTAGGGTATAGAGTGTAGAGTGTAGGGCATAGAGTTTAGAGTGTAGGGTATAGAGTGTAGGTATAGAGTGTAGGGTATAGAGTGTAGAGTGTAGGGTATAGAGTGTAGGGTATAGAGTGTTGGGTATAGAGTGTAGGGTAGAGAGTGTAGAGTGTAGGGCATAGAGTTTAGAGTGTAGGGTATAGAGTGTAGGGTATAAAGTGTAGGGTAAAGAGTGTAGGGTATAGAGTGTAGGGTATAGAGTGTAGAGTGTAGGGTATAGAGTGTAGAGTGTAGGGTATAGAGTGTAGAGTGTAGGGTATAGAGTGTAGAGTGTAGGGTATAGAGTGTAGGGTATAGTGTGTAGGGTATAGAGTGTAGGGTATAGAGTGTAGGGTATAGAGTGTAGGGTATAGAGTGTAGAGTGTAGGGTATAGAGTGTAGAGTGTAGGGTATAGAGTGTAGAGTGTAGGGTATAGAGTGTAGGGTATAGTGTGTAGGGTATAGAGTGTAGGGTATAGAGTGTAGAGTATAGGGTATAGAGTGTAGAGTGTAGGGTATAGAGTGTATGGTATAGAGTGTAGGGTATAGAGTGTAGGGTGTAGAGTGTAGGGTATAGAGTGTAGGGTATAGAGTGTAGGGTATAGAGTGTAGGGTATAGAGTGTAGGGAATAGAGTGTAGAGTGTAAGGTAAAGAGTGTAGAGTGTAGGGTATAGAGTGTAGGGTATAGAGTGTAGAGTGTAGGGATTAGAGTGTAGGGTATAGAGTGTAGGGTATAGAGTGTAGGGTATAAGGTATAGAGTGTAGGGTATAGAGTGTAGGGTATAGAGTGTAGGGCATAGAGTGTAGGGTATAGAGTGTAGGGTATAGAGTGTAGAGTGTAGGGTATAGAGTGTAGGGTATAGAGTGTAGGGTATAGAGTGTAGGGTATAGAGTGTAGGGTATAGAGTGTAGGGTATAGAGTGTAGAGTGTAGGGTATAGAGTGTAGGGTATAGAGTGTAGAGTGTAGGGTATAGAGTGTAGGGTATAGAGTGTAGGGTATAGAGTGAAGGGCATAGAGTGTAGGGTATATAGTCTAGGGTATAGAGTGTAGAGTGTAGGGTATAGAGTGTAGGGTATAGAGTGTAGGGTATAGAGTGTAGAGTGTAGGGCATAGAGTTTAGAGTGTAGGGTATAGAGTGTAGGGTATATAGTGTAGGGTATAGAGTGTAGAGTGTAGGGTATAGAGTGTAGGGTATAGAGTGTTGGGTATAGAGTGTAGGGTAGAGAGTGTAGAGTGTAGGGCATAGAGTTTAGAGTGTAGGGTATAGAGTGTAGGGTATAGAGTGTAGGGTATAGAGTGTAGGGTATAGAGTGTAGAGTGTAGGGTATAGAGTGTAGGGTATAGAGTGTAGGGAATAGAGTGTAGAGTGTAAGGTATAGAGTGTAGAGTGTAGGGTATAGAGTGTAGGGTATAGAGTGTAGAGTGTAGGGATTAGAGTGTAGGGTATAGAGTGTAGGGTATATAGTTTAGGGTATAGAGTGTAGAGTGTAGGGTATAGAGTGTAGGGTATAAAGTGTAGGGTATAGAGTGTAGAGTGTAGGGCATAGAGTTTAGAATGTAGGGTATAGAGTGTAGGGTATAGAGTGTAGGGTATATAGTGTAGAGTGTAGGGTAAAGAGTGTAGGGTATAGAGTGTAGGGAATAGAGTGTAGAGTGTAAGGTATAGAGTGTAGAGTGTAGGGTATAGAGTGTAGGGTATAGAGTGTAGAGTGTAGGGATTAGAGTGTAGGGTATAGAGTGTAGGGTGTAGAGTGTAGCGTAAAGAGTGTAAAGTGTAGGGTATAGAGTGTATGGTATAGAGTGTAGGGTATAGAGTGTAGGGTGTAGAGTGTAGGGTATAGAGTGTAGGGTATAGAGTGTAGGGTATAGAGTGTAGGGTATAAAGTGTAGGGTATAGAGTGTAGGGTATAGAGTGTAGAGTGTAGGGTATAGAGTGTAGGGTGTAGAGTGTAGGGTATAGAGTGTAGAGTGTAGGGTATAGAGTGTATGGTATAGAGTGTAGGGTATAGAGTGTAGAGTGTAGGGTATAGAGTGTAGGGTATAGAGTGTAGAGTGTAGGGTATAGAGTGTAGGGTATAGAGTGTAGGGTGTAGAGTGTAGGGTATAGAGTGTAGAGTGTAGGGTATAGAGTGTATGGTATAGAGTGTAGGGTATAGAGTGTAGAGTGTAGGGTATAGAGTGTAGGGTATAGAGTGTAGGGCATAGAGTGTAAGGTATAGAGTGTAGAGTGTAGGGTATAGAGTGTAGGGTATAGAGTGTAGAGTGTAGGGTATAGAGTGTAGGGTATAGAGTGTAGGGTATAGAGTGTAGGGTATAGAGTGTAGAGTGTAGGGTATAGAGTGTAGGGTATAGAGTGTAGAGTGTAGGGTATAGAGTGTAGGGTATAGAATGTAGGGTATAGAGTGTAGGGTATAGAGTGTAGAGTGTAGGGTATAGAGTGTAGAGTGTAGGGTATAGAGTGTTTGGTATAGAGTGTAGGGTATAGAGTGCAGGGTGTAGAGTGTAGGGTATAGAGTGTAGGGTATAGAGTGTAGGGTATAGAGTGTAGGGAATAGAGTGTAGAGTGTAAGGTATAGAGTGTAGAGTGTAGGGTATAGAGTGTAGGGTATAGAGTGTAGATTGTAGGGATTAGAGTGTAGGGTATAGAGTGTAGGGTATAGAGTGTAGGGTATAGAGTGTAGAGTGTAAGGTATAGAGTGTAGGGTATAGAGTGTAGGGTATAGAGTGTAGGGCATAGAGTGTAGGGTATAGAGAGTAGGGTATAGAGTGTAGAGTGTAGGGTATAGAGTGTAGGGTATAGAGTGTAGGGTGTAGAGTGTAGGGTATAGAGTGTAGGGTATAGAGTGTAGGGTATAGAGTGTAGAGTGTAGGGTATAGAGTGTAGAGTGTAGGGTATAGAGTGTAGGGTATAGTGTGTAGGGTATAGAGTGTAGGGTATAGAGTGTAGGGTATAGAGTGTAGAGTATAGGGTATAGAGTGTAGAGTGTAGGGTATAGAGTGTATGGTATAGAGTGTAGGGTATAGAGTGTAGGGTATAGAGTGTAGGGTATAGAGTGTAGGGTATAGAGTGTAGGGTATAGAGTGTAGAGTGTAGGGATTAGAGTGTAGGGTATAGAGTGTAGGGTATAGAGTGTAGGGTATAGAGTGTAGAGTGTAAGGTATAGAGTGTAGGGTATAGAGTGTAGGGTATAGAGTGTAGGGCATAGAGTGTAGGGTATAGAGTGTAGGGTATAGAGTGTAGAGTATAGAGTGTAGAGTGTAGGGATTAGAGTGTAGGGTATAGAGTGTAGGGTATAGAGTGTAGGGTATAGAGTGTAGAGTGTAAGGTATAGAGTGTAGGGTATAGAGTGTAGGGTATAGAGTGTAGGGCATAGAGTGTAGGGTATAGAGTGTAGGGTATAGAGTGTAGAGTGTAGGGTATAGAGTGTAGGGTATAGAGTGTAGGGTGTAGAGTGTAGGGTATAGAGTGTAGGGTATAGAGTGTAGAGTGTAGGGTATAGAGTGTAGAGTGTAGGGTATAGAGTGTAGAGTGTAGGGTATAGAGTGTAGGGTATAGTGTGTAGGATATAGAGTGTAGGGTATAGAGTGTAGAGTATAGGGTATAGAGTGTAGAGTGTAGGGTATAGAGTGTATGGTATAGAGTGTAGGGTATAGAGTGTAGGGTGTAGAGTGTAGGGTATAGAGTTTAGGGTATAGAGTGTAGGGTATAGAGTGTAGGGAATAGAGTGTAGAGTGTAAGGTATAGAGTGTAGAGTGTAGGGTATAGAGTGTAGGGTATAGAGTGTAGAGTGTAGGGATTAGAGTGTAGGGTATAGAGTGTAGGGTATAGAGTGTAGAGTGTAAGGTATAGAGTGTAGGGTATAGAGTGTAGGGTATAGAGTGTAGGGCATAGAGTGTAGGGTATAGAGTGTAGGGTATAGAGTGTAGAGTGTAGGGTATAGAGTGTAGGGTATAGAGTGTAGGGTATAGAGTGTAGGGTATAGAGTGTAGAGTGTAGGGTATAGAGTGTAGGGTATAGAGTGTAGGGTATAGAGTGTAGGGTATAGAGTGTAGGGTATAGAGTGTAGGGTATAGAGTGTAGGGCATAGAGTGTAGGGTATAGAGTGTAGAGTGTAGGGTATAGAGTGTAGGGTATAGAGTGTAGAGTGTAGGGTATAGAGTGTAGGGTATAGAGTGTAGGGTATAGAGTGTAGGGTATAGAGTGTAGAGTGTAGGGTATAGAGTGTAGAGTGTAGGGTATAGAGTGTAGAGTGTAGGGTATATTGTGTAGGGTATAGAATGTAGGGTATAGAGTGTAGGGTATAGAGTGTAGAGTGTAGGGTATAGAGTGTAGAGTGTAGGGTATAGAGTGTTTGGTATAGAGTGTAGGGTATAGAGTGTAGGGTGTAGAGTGTAGGGTATAGAGTGTAGGGTATAGAGTGTAGGGTATAGAGTGTAGGGAATAGAGTGTAGAGTGTAAGGTATAGAGTGTAGAGTGTAGGGTATAGAGTGTAGGGTATAGAGTGTAGAGTGTAGGGATTAGAGTGTAGGGTATAGAGTGTAGGGTATAGAGTGTAGGGTATAGAGTGTAGAGTGTAAGGTATAGAGTGTAGGGTATAGAGTGTAGGGTATAGAGTGTAGGGCATAGAGTGTAGGGTATAGAGTGTAGGGTATAGAGTGTAGAGTGTAGGGTATAGAGTGTAGAGTGTAGGGTATAGAGTGTAGAGTGTAGGGTATAGAGTGTAGGGTATAGTGTGTAGGGTATAGAGTGTAGGGTATAGAGTGTAGGGTATAGAGTGTAGAGTATAGGGTATAGAGTGTAGAGTGTAGGGTATAGAGTGTATGGTATAGAGTGTAGGGTATAGAGTGTAGGGTATAGAGTGTAGGGTATAGAGTGTATGGTATAGAGTGTAGGGTATAGAGTGTAGAGTGTAGGGATTAGAGTGTAGGGTATAGAGTGTAGGGTATAGAGTGTAGGGTATAGAGTGTAGAGTGTAAGGTATAGAGTGTAGGGTATAGAGTGTAGGGTATAGAGTGTAGGGCATAGAGTGTAGGGTATAGAGTGTAGGGTATAGAGTGTAGAGTGTAGGGTATAGAGTGTAGGGTATAGAGTGTAGGGTATAGAGTGTAGGGTATAGAGTGTAGGGAATAGAGTGTAGAGTGTAAGGTATAGAGTGTAGAGTGTAGGGTATAGAGTGTAGGGTATAGAGTGTAGAGTGTAGGGATTAGAGTGTAGGGTATAGAGTGTAGGGTATAGAGTGTAGGGTATAGAGTGTAGAGTGTAAGGTATAGAGTGTAGGGTATAGAGTGTAGGGTATAGAGTGTAGGGCATAGAGTGTAGGGTATAGAGTGTAGGGTATAGAGTGTAGAGTGTAGGGTATAGAGTGTAGGGTATAGAGTGTAGGGTGTAGAGTGTAGGGTATAGAGTGTAGGGTATAGAGTGTAGAGTGTAGGGTATAGAGTGTAGAGTGTAGGGTATAGAGTGTAGAGTGTAGGGTATAGAGTGTAGGGTATAGTGTGTAGGGTATAGAGTGTAGGGTATAGAGTGTAGAGTATAGGGTATAGAGTGTAGAGTGTAGGGTATAGAGTGTATGGTATAGAGTGTAGGGTATAGAGTGTAGGGTGTAGAGTGTAGGGTATAGAGTGTAGGGTATAGAGTGTAGGGTATAGAGTGTAGGGAATAGAGTGTAGAGTGTAAGGTATAGAGTGTAGAGTGTAGGGTATAGAGTGTAGGGTATAGAGTGTAGAGTGTAGGGATTAGAGTGTAGGGTATAGAGTGTAGGGTATAGAGTGTAGGGTATAGAGTGTAGAGTGTAAGGTATAGAGTGTAGGGTATAGAGTGTAGGGTATAGAGTGTAGGGCATAGAGTGAAGGGTATAGAGTGTAGGGTATAGAGTGTAGAGTGTAGGGTATAGAGTGTAGAGTGTAGGGTATAGAGTGTAGAGTGTAGGGTATAGAGTGTAGGGTATAGTGTGTAGGGTATAGAGTGTAGGGTATAGAGTGTAGGGTATAGAGTGTAGAGTATAGGGTATAGAGTGTAGAGTGTAGGGTATAGAGTGTATGGTATAGAGTGTAGGGTATAGAGTGTAGGGTATAGAGTGTAGGGTATAGAGTGTATGGTATAGAGTGTAGGGTATAGAGTGTAGAGTGTAGGGATTAGAGTGTAGGGTATAGAGTGTAGGGTATAGAGTGTAGGGTATAGAGTGTAGAGTGTAAGGTATAGAGTGTAGGGTATAGAGTGTAGGGTATAGAGTGTAGGGCATAGAGTGTAGGGTATAGAGTGTAGGGTATAGAGTGTAGAGTGTAGGGTATTGAGTGTAGGGTATAGAGTGTAGGGTATAGAGTGTAGGGTATAGAGTGTAGGGAATAGAGTGTAGAGTGTAAGGTATAGAGTGTAGAGTGTAGGGTATAGAGTGTAGGGTATAGAGTGTAGAGTGTAGGGATTAGAGTGTAGGGTATAGAGTGTAGGGTATAGAGTGTAGGGTATAGAGTGTAGAGTGTAAGGTATAGAGTGTAGGGTATAGAGTGTAGGGTATAGAGTGTAGGGCATAGAGTGTAGGGTATAGAGTGTAGGGTATAGAGTGTAGAGTGTAGGGTATAGAGTGTAGGGTATAGAGTGTAGGGTGTAGAGTGTAGGGTATAGAGTGTAGGGTATAGAGTGTAGAGTGTAGGGTATAGAGTGTAGAGTGTAGGGTATAGAGTGTAGAGTGTAGGGTATAGAGTGTAGGGTATAGTGTGTAGGGTATAGAGTGTAGGGTATAGAGTGTAGAGTATAGGGTATAGAGTGTAGAGTGTAGGGTATAGAGTGTATGGTATAGAGTGTAGGGTATAGAGTGTAGGGTGTAGAGTGTAGGGTATAGAGTGTAGGGTATAGAGTGTAGGGTATAGAGTGTAGGGAATAGAGTGTAGAGTGTAAGGTATAGAGTGTAGAGTGTAGGGTATAGAGTGTAGGGTATAGAGTGTAGAGTGTAGGGATTAGAGTGTAGGGTATAGAGTGTAGGGTATAGAGTGTAGAGTGTAAGGTATAGAGTGTAGGGTATAGAGTGTAGGGTATAGAGTGTAGGGTATAGAGTGTAGGGCATAGAGTGTAGGGTATAGAGTGTAGGGTATATAGTGTAGAGTGTAGGGTATAGAGTGTAGGGTATAGAGTGTAGGGTATAGAGTGTAGAGTGTAGGGTATAGAGTGTAGGGTATAGAGTGTAGGGTATAGAGTGTAGGGTATAGAGTGTAGGGTATAGAGTGAAGGGCATAGAGTGTAGGGCATATAGTTTAGGGTATAGAGTGTAGAGTGTAGGGTATAGAGTGTAGGGTATAGAGTGTAGGGTATAGAGTGTAGAGTGTAGGGCATAGAGTTTAGAGTGTAGGGTATAGAGTGTAGGGTATAGAGTGTAGGGTATAGAGTGTAGGGAATAGAGTGTAGAGTGTAAGGTATAGAATGTAGAGTGTAGGGTATAGAGTGTAGGGTATAGAGTGTAGAGTGTAGGGATTAGAGTGTAGGGTATAGAGTGTAGGGTATAGAGTGTAGGGTATAGAGTGTAGGGCATAGAGTGTAGGGTATAGAGTGTAGGGTATAGAGTGTAGAGTGTAGGGTATAGAGTGTAGAGTGTAGGGTATAGAGTGTAGAGTGTAGGGTATAGAGTGTAGGGTATAGTGTGTAGGGTATAGAGTGTAGGGTATAGAGTGTAGGGTATAGAGTGTAGAGTATAGGGTATAGAGTGTAGAGTGTAGGGTATAGAGTGTATGGTATAGAGTGTAGGGTATAGAGTGTAGGGTATAGAGTGTAGGGTATAGAGTGTATGGTATAGAGTGTAGGGTATAGAGTGTAGAGTGTAGGGATTAGAGTGTAGGGTATAGAGTGTAGGGTATAGAGTGTAGGGTATAGAGTGTAGAGTGTAAGGTATAGAGTGTAGGGTATAGAGTGTAGGGTATAGAGTGTAGGGCATAGAGTGTAGGGTATAGAGTGTAGGGTATAGAGTGTAGAGTGTAGGGTATAGAGTGTAGGGTATAGAGTGTAGGGTATAGAGTGTAGGGTATAGAGTGTAGGGAATAGAGTGTAGAGTGTAAGGTATAGAGTGTAGAGTGTAGGGTATAGAGTGTAGGGTATAGAGTGTAGAGTGTAGGGATTAGAGTGTAGGGTATAGAGTGTAGGGTATAGAGTGTAGGGTATAGAGTGTAGAGTGTAAGGTATAGAGTGTAGGGTATAGAGTGTAGGGTATAGAGTGTAGGGCATAGAGTGTAGGGTATAGAGTGTAGGGTATAGAGTGTAGAGTGTAGGGTATAGAGTGTAGGGTATAGAGTGTAGGGTGTAGAGTGTAGGGTATAGAGTGTAGGGTATAGAGTGTAGAGTGTAGGGTATAGAGTGTAGAGTGTAGGGTATAGAGTGTAGAGTGTAGGGTATAGAGTGTAGGGTATAGTGTGTAGGGTATAGAGTGTAGGGTATAGAGTGTAGAGTATAGGGTATAGAGTGTAGAGTGTAGGGTATAGAGTGTATGGTATAGAGTGTAGGGTATAGAGTGTAGGGTGTAGAGTGTAGGGTATAGAGTGTAGGGTATAGAGTGTAGGGTATAGAGTGTAGGGAATAGAGTGTAGAGTGTAAGGTATAGAGTGTAGAGTGTAGGGTATAGAGTGTAGGGTATAGAGTGTAGAGTGTAGGGATTAGAGTGTAGGGTATAGAGTGTAGGGTATAGAGTGTAGAGTGTAAGGTATAGAGTGTAGGGTATAGAGTGTAGGGTATAGAGTGTAGGGTATAGAGTGTAGGGCATAGAGTGTAGGGTATAGAGTGTAGGGTATATAGTGTAGAGTGTAGGGTATAGAGTGTAGGGTATAGAGTGTAGGGTATAGAGTGTAGGGTATAGAGTGTAGAGTGTAGGGTATAGAGTGTAGGGTATAGAGTGTAGGGTATAGAGTGTAGGGTATAGAGTGTAGGGTATAGAGTGAAGGGCATAGAGTGTAGGGCATATAGTTTAGGGTATAGAGTGTAGAGTGTAGGGTATAGAGTGTAGGGTATAGAGTGTAGGGTATAGAGTGTAGAGTGTAGGGCATAGAGTTTAGAGTGTAGGGTATAGAGTGTAGGGTATAGAGTGTAGAGTGTAGGGTATAGAGTGTAGGGTATAGAGTGTAGAGTGTAGGGTATAGAGTGTAGGGTATAGAGTGTAGGTATAGAGTGTAGGGTATAGAGTGTAGAGTGTAGGGTATAGAGTGTAGGGTATAGAGTGTAGAGTGTAGGGTATAGAGTGTAGGGTATAGAGTGTAGGGTATAGAGTGAAGGGCATAGAGTGTAGGGTATATAGTTTAGGGTTTAGAGTGTAGAGTGTAGGGTATAGAGTGTAGGGTATAGAGTGTAGGGTATAGAGTGTAGAGTGTAGGGTATAGAGTTTAGAGTGTAGGGTATAGAGTGTAGGGTATAGAGTGTAGGGTATAGAGTGTTGGGTATAGAGTGTAGGGTAGAGAGTGTAGAGTGTAGGTCATAGAGTTTAGAGTGTAGGGTATAGAGTGTAGGGTATAGAGTGTAGGGTATAGAGTGTAGAGTGTAGGGTATAGAGTGTAGGGTATAGAGTGTAGGGTGTAGAGTGTAGGGTATAGAGTGTAGGGTATAGAGTGTAGAGTGTAGGGTATAGAGTGTAGAGTGTAGGGTATAGAGTGTAGAGTGTAGGGTATAGAGTGTAGGGTATAGTGTGTAGGGTATAGAGTGTAGGGTATAGAGTGTAGGGTATATAGTGTAGGGTATAGAGTGTAGAGTGTAGGGTATAGAGTGTAGAGTGTAGGGTATAGAGTGTAGGGTATAGTGTGTAGGGTATAGAGTGTAGGGTATAGAGTGTAGGGTATAGAGTGTAGAGTATAGGGTATAGACTGTAGAGTGTAGGGTATAGAGTGTATGGTATAGAGTGTAGGGTATAGAGTGTAGGGTGTAGAGTGTAGGGTATAGAGTGTAGGGTATAGATTGTAGGGTATAGAGTGTAGGGTATAGAGTGTAGGGAATAGAGTGTAGAGTGTAAGGTATAGAGTGTAGGGTATAGAGTGCAGGGTATAGAGTGTAGAGTGTAGGGATTAGAGTGTAGGGTATAGAGTGTAGGGTATAGAGTGTAGGGTATAGAGTGTAGAGTGTAAGGTATAGAGTGTAGGGTATAGAGTGTAGGGTATAGAGTCTAAGGCATAGAGTGTAGGGTATAGAGTGTAGGGTATAGAGTGTAGAGTGTAGGGTATAGAGTGTAGGGTATAGAGTGTAGAGTGTAGGGTATAGAGTGTAGGGTATAGAGTGTAGGGTATAGAGTGAAGGGCATAGAGTGTAGGGTATATGGTTTAGGGTATAGAGTGTAGAGTGTAGGGTATAGAGTGAAGGGTATAGAGTGTAGGGTATAGAGTGTAGAGTGTAGGGCATAGAGTTTAGAGTGTAGGGTATAGAGTGTAGGGTATAGAGTGTAGGGTATAGAGTGTAGAGTGTAGGGTATAGAGTGTAGGGTATAGAGTGTTGGGTATAGAGTGTAGGGTAGAGAGTGTAGAGTGTAGGGCATAGAGTTTAGAGTGTAGGGTATAGAGTGTAGGATATAGAGTGTAGGGTATAGAGTGTAGGGTATAGAGTGTAGAGTGTAGGGTATAGAGTGTAGGGTATAGAGTGTAGGGAATAGAGTGTAGAGTGTAAGGTGTAGAGTGTAGGGTATAGAGTGTAGGGTATAGAGTGTAGAGTGTAGGGATTAGAGTGTAGGGTATAGAGTGTAGGGTATATAGTTTAGGGTATAGAGTGTAGAGTGTAGGGTATAGAGTGTAGGGTATAAAGTGTAGGGTATAGAGTGTAGAGTGTAGGGCATAGAGTTTAGAGTGTAGGGTATAGAGTGTAGGGTATAGAGTGTAGGGTATATAGTGTAGAGTGCAGGGTATAGAGTGTAGGGTATAGAGTGTAGGGAATAGAGTGTAGAGTGTAAGGTATAGAGTGTAGAGTGTAGGGTATAGAGTGTAGGGTATAGAGTGTAGAGTGTAGGGATTAGAGTGTAGGGTATAGAGTGTAGGGTGTAGAGTGTAGCGTAAAGAGTGTAAAGTGTAGGGTATAGAGTGTATGGTATAGAGTGTAGGGTATAGAGTGTAGGGTATAGAGTGTAGAGTGTAGGGTATAGAGTGTAGGGTGTAGAGTGTAGGGTATAGAGTGTAGAGTGTAGGGTATAGAGTGTATGGTATAGAGTGTAGGGTATAGAGTGTAGAGTGTAGGGTATAGAGTGTAGGGTATAGAGTGTAGGGTATAGAGTGTAGAGTGTAGGGTATAGAGTGTAGGGTATAGAGTGTAGGGTGTAGAGTGTAGGGTATAGAGTGTAGAGTGTAGGGTATAGAGTGTATGGTATAGAGTGTAGGGTATAGAGTGTAGAGTGTAGGGTACAGAGTGTAGGGTATAGAGTGTAGGGTATAGAGTGTAGGGCATAGAGTGTAGGGTATAGAGTGTAGGGTATAGAGTGTAGAGTGTAGGGTATAGAGTGTAGGGTATAGAGTGTAGAGTGTAGGGTATAGAGTGTAGGGTATAGAGTGTAGGGTATAGAGTGTAGGGTATAGAGTGTAGGGTATAGAGTGTAGAGTGTAGGGTATAGAGTGTAGAGTGTAGGGTATAGAGTGTAGAGTGTAGGGTATAGAGTGTAGGGTATAGAGTGTAGGGTATAGAGTGTAGGGTATAGAGTGTAGAGTGTAGGGTATAGAGTGTAGAGTGTAGGGTATAGAGTGTTTGGTATAGAGTGTAGGGTATAGAGTGTAGGGTGTAGAGTGTAGGGTATAGAGTGTAGGGTATAGAGTGTAGGGTATAGTGTGTAGGGAATAGAGTGTAGAGTGTAAGGTATAGAGTGTAGAGTGTAGGGTATAGAGTGTAGGGTATAGAGTGTAGAGTGTAGGGATTAGAGTGTAGGGTATAGAGTGTAGGGTATAGAGTGTAGGGTATAGAGTGTAGAGTGTAAGGTATAGAGTGTAGGGTATAGAGTGTAGGGTATAGAGTGTAGGGCATAGAGTGTAGGGTATAGAGTGTAGGATATAGAGTGTAGAGTGTAGGGTATAGAGTGTAGGGTATAGAGTGTAGGGTGTAGAGTGTAGGGTATTGAGTGTAGGGTATAGAGTGTAGGGTATAGAGTGTAGAGTGTAGGGTATAGAGTGTAGAGTGTAGGGTATAGAGTGTAGGGTATAGTGTGTAGGGTATAGAGTGTAGGGTATAGAGTGTAGGGTATAGAGTGTAGAGTATAGGGTATAGAGTGTAGAGTGTAGGGTATAGAGTGTATGGTATAGAGTGTAGGGTATAGAGTGTAGGGTGTAGAGTGTAGGGTATAGAGTGTAGGGTATAGAGTGTAGGGTATAGAGTGTAGGGTATAGAGTGTAGGGAATAGAGTGTAGAGTGTAAGGTATAGAGTGTAGAGTGTAGGGTATAGAGTGTAGGGTATAGAGTGTAGAGTGTAGGGATTAGAGTGTAGGGTATAGAGTGTAGGGTATAGAGTGTAGGGTATAGAGTGTAGAGTGTAAAGTATAGAGTGTAGGGTATAGAGTGTAGGGTATAGAGTGTAGGGCATAGAGTGTAGGGTATAGAGTGTAGGATGTAGAGTGTAGAGTGTAGGGTATAGAGTGTAGGGTATAGAGTGTAGGGTGTATAGTGTAGGGTATAGAGTGTAGGGTATAGAGTGTAGAGTATAGGGTATAGAGTGTAGAGTGTAGGGTATAGAGTGTATGGTATAGAGTGTAGGGTATAGAGTGTAGGGTGTAGAGTGTAGGGTATAGAGTGTAGGGTATAGAGTGTAGGGTATAGAGTGTAGGGTATAGAGTGTAGGGAATAGAGTGTAGAGTGTAAGGTATAGAGTGTAGAGTGTAGGGTATAGAGTGTAGGGTATAGAGTGTAGAGTGTAGGGATTAGAGTGTAGGGTATAGAGTGTAGGGTATAGAGTGTAGGGTATAGAGTGTAGAGTGTAAGGTATAGAGTGTAGGGTATAGAGTGTAGGGAATAGAGTGTAGGGCATAGAGTGTAGGGTATAGAGTGTAGGGTATAGAGCGTAGAGTGTAGGGTATAGAGTGTAGGGTATAGAGTGTAGGGTATAGAGTGTAGGGTATAGAGTGTAGGGTATAGAGTGTAGGGAATAGAGTGTAGAGTGTAAGGTATAGAGTGTAGAGTGTAGGGTATAGAGTGTAGGGTATAGAGTGTAGAGTGTAGGGATTAGAGTGTAGGGTATAGAGTGTAGGGTATAGAGTGTAGGGTATAGAGTGTAGAGTGTAAGGTATAGAGTGTAGGGTATAGAGTGTAGGGTATAGAGTGTAGGGCATAGAGTGTAGGGTATAGAGTGTAGGGTATAGAGTGTAGAGTGTAGGGTATAGAGTGTAGGGTATAGAGTGTAGGGTGTAGAGTGTAGGGTATAGAGTGTAGGGTATAGAGTGTAGAGTGTAGGGTATAGAGTGTAGAGTGTAGGGTATAGAGTGTAGAGTGTAGGGTATAGAGTGTAGGGTATAGTGTGTAGGGTATAGAGTGTAGGGTATAGAGTGTAGAGTATAGGGTATAGAGTGTAGAGTGTAGGGTATAGAGTGTATGGTATAGAGTGTAGGGTATAGAGTGTAGGGTGTAGAGTGTAGGGTATAGAGTGTAGGGTATAGAGTGTAGGGTATAGAGTGTAGGGTATAGAGTGTAGGGAATAGAGTGTAGAGTGTAAGGTATAGAGTGTAGAGTGTAGGGTATAGAGTGTAGGGTATAGAGTGTAGAGTGTAGGGATTAGAGTGTAGGGTATAGAGTGTAGGGTATAGAGTGTAGGGTATAGAGTGTAGAGTGTAAGGTATAGCGTGTAGGGTATAGAGTGTAGGGTATAGAGTGTAGGGCATAGAGTGTAGGGTATAGAGTGTAGGGTATAGAGTGTAGAGTGTAGGGTATAGAGTGTAGGGTATAGAGTGTAGGGTATAGAGTGTAGGGTATAGAGTGTAGGGTATAGAGTGTAAGGTATAGAGTGTAGAGTGTAGGGTATAGAGTGTAGGGTATAGAGTGTAGAGTGTAGGGTATAGAGTGTAGGGTATAGAGTGAAGGGCATAGAGTGTAGGGTATATAGTTTAGGGTATAGAGTGTAGAGTGTAGGGTATAGAGTGTAGGGTATAGAGTGCAGGGTATAGATTGTAGAGTGTAGGGCATAGAGTTTAGAGTGTAGGGTATAGAGTGTAGGGTATAGAGTGTAGGGTATAGAGTGTAGAGTGTAGGGTATAGAGTGTAGGGTATAGAGTGTTGGGTATAGAGTGTAGGGTAGAGAGTGTAGAGTGTAGGGCATAGAGTTTAGAGTGTAGGGTATAGAGTGTAGGGTATAGAGTGTAGGGTATAGAGTGTAGGGTATAGAGTGTAGAGTGTAGGGTATAGATTGTAGGGTATAGAGTGTAGGGAATAGAGTGTAGAGTGTAAGGTATAGAGTGTAGAGTGTAGGGTATAGAGTGTAGGGTATAGAGTGTAGCGTGTAGGGATTAGAGTGTATGGTATAGAGTGTAGGGTATATAGTTTAGGGTATAGTGTGTAGAGTGTAGGGTATAGAGTGTAGGGTATAAAGTGTAGGGTATAGAGTGTAGAGTGTAGGGCATAGAGTTTAGAGTGTAGGGTATAGAGTGTAGGGTATAGAGTGTAGGGTATATAGTGTAGAGTGTAGGGTATAGAGTGTAGGGTATAGAGTGTAGGGAATAGAGTGTAGAGTGTAAAGTATAGAGTGTAGAGTGTAGGGTATAGAGTGTAGGGTACAGAGTGTAGAGTGTAGGGATTAGAGTGTAGGGTATAGAGTGTAGGGTGTAGAGTGTAGCGTAAAGAGTGTAAAGTGTAGGGTATAGAGTGTATGGTATAGAGTGTAGGGTATAGAGTGTAGGGTGTAGAGTGTAGGGTATAGAGTGTAGGGTATATAGTGTAGGGTATAGAGTGTAGGGTATAGAGTGTAGGGTATAGAGTGTAGGGTATAGAGTGTAGAGTGTAGGGTATAGAGTGTAGGGTGTAGAGTGTAGGGTATAGAGTGTAGAGTGTAGGGTATAGAGTGTATGGTATAGAGTGTAGGGTATAGAGTGTAGAGTGTAGGGTATAGAGTGTAGGGTATAGAGTGTAGGGTATAGAGTGTAGAGTGTAGGGTATAGAGTGTAGGGTATAGAGTGTAGGGTGTAGAGTGTAGGGTATAGAGTGTAGAGTGTAGGGTATAGATTGTATGGTATAGAGTGTAGTGTATAGAGTGTAGAGTGTAGGGTATAGAGTGTAGGGTATAGAGTGTAGGGTATAGAGTGTAGGGCATAGAGTGTAGGGTATAGAGTGTAGGGTATAGAGTGTAGAGTGTAGGGTATAGAGTGTAGGGTATAGAGTGTAGAGTGTAGGGTATAGAGTGTAGGGTATAGAGTGTAGGGTATAGAGTGTAGGGTATAGAGTGTAGGGTATAGAGTGTAGAATGTAGGGTATATAGTGTAGAGTGTAGGGTATAGAGTGTAGAGTGTAGGGTATAGAGTGTAGGGTATAGAGTGTAGGGTATAGAGTGTAGGGTATAGAGTGTAGGGTATAGAGTGTAGAGTGTAGGGTATAGAGTGTAGAGTGTAGGGTATAGAGTGTAGGGTATAGAGTGTAGGGTATAGAGTGTAGGGAATAGAGTGTAGAGTGTAAGGTATAGAGTGTAGAGTGTAGGGTATAGAGTGTAGGGTATAGAGTGTAGAGTGTAAGGTATAGAGTGTAGGGTATAAAGTGTAGGGTATAGAGTGTAGGACATAGAGTGTAGGGTATAGAGTGTAGGGTATAGAGTGTAGAGTGTAGCGTATAGAGTGTAGGGTATAGAGTGTAGGGTGTAGAGTGTAGGGTATAGAGTGTAGGGTATAGAGTGTAGAGTGTAGGGAATAGAGTGTAGAGTGTAGGGTATAGAGTGTAGAGTGTAGGGTATAGAGTGTAGGGTATAGTGTGTAGGGTATAGAGTGTAGGGTATAGAGTGTAGGGTATAGAGTGTAGAGTATAGGGTATAGAGTGTAGAGTGTAGGGTATAGAGTGTATGGTATAGAGTGTAGGGTATAGAGTGTAGGGTGTAGAGTGTAGGGTATAGAGTGTAGGGTATAGAGTGTAGGGTATAGAGTGTAGGGTATAGAGTGTAGGGAATAGAGTGTAGAGTGTAAGGTATAGAGTGTAGAGTGTAGGGTATAGAGTGTAGGGTATAGAGTGTAGAGTGTAGGGATTAGAGTGTAGGGTATAGAGTGTAGGGTATAGAGTGTAGAGTGTAAGGTATAGAGTGTAGGGTATAGAGTGTAGGGTATAGAGTGTAGGGCATAGAGTGTAGGGTATAGAGTGTAGAGTGTAGGGTATAGAGTGTAGGGTATATAGTGTAGGGTATAGAGTGTAGGGTATAGAGTGTAGGGTATAGAGTGTAGAGTGTAGGGTATAGAGTGTAGGGTATAGAGTGTAGGGTATAGAGTGTAGAGTGTAGGGTATAGAGTGTAGGGTATAGAGTGTAGGGTATAGAGTGTAGAGTGTAGGGTATAGAGTGTTGGGTATAAAGTGTAGGGTATAGAGTGTAGAGTGTAGGGTATAGAGTGTAGGGTATAGAGTGTAGGGTATAGAGTGTAGAGTGTAGCGATTAGAGTGTAGGGTATAGAGTGTAGGGTATAGAGTGTAGGGTATAGAGTGTAGAGTGTAAGGTATAGAGTGTAGGGTATAGAGTGTAGGGTATAGAGTGTAGGGCATAGAGTGTAGGGTATAGAGTGTAGGGTATAGAGTGTAGAGTGTAGGGTATAGAGTGTAGGGTATAGAGTGTAGGGTGTAGAGTGTAGGGTATAGAGTGTAGGGTATAGAGTGTAGGGTATAGAGTGTAGGGAATAGAGTGTAGAGTGTACGGTATAGAGTGTAGAGTGTAGGGTATAGAGTGTAGAGTGTAGGGATTAGAGTGTAGGGTATAGAGTGTAGGGTATAGAGTGTAGGGTATAGAGTGTAGAGTGTAAGGTATAGAGTGTAGGGTATAGAGTGTAGGGTATAGAGTGTAGGGCATAGAGTGTAGGGTATAGAGTGTAGGGTATAGAGTGTAGAGTGTAGGGTATAGAGTGTAGGGTATAGATTGTAGGGTGTAGAGTGTAGGGTATAGAGTGTAGAGTATAGGGTATAGAGTGTAGAGTGTAGGGTATAGAGTGTATGGTATAGAGTGTAGGGTATAGAGTGTAGGGTGTAGAGTGTAGGGTATAGAGTGTAGGGAATAGAGTGTAGAGTGTAAGGTATAGAGTGTAGAGTGTAGGGTATAGAGTGTAGGGTATAGAGTGTAGAGTGTAAGGTATAGAGTGTAGGGTATAAAGTGTAGGGTATAGAGTGTAGGACATAGAGTGTAGGGTATAGAGTGTATGGTATAGAGTGTAGAGTGTAGCGTATAGAGTGTAGGGTATAGAGTGTAGGGTGTAGAGTGTAGGGTATAGAGTGTAGGGTATAGAGTGTAGAGTGTAGGGAATAGAGTGTAGAGTGTAGGGTATAGAGTGTAGAGTGTAGGGTATAGAGTGTAGGGTATAGTGTGTAGGGTATAGAGTGTAGGGTATAGAGTGTAGGGTATAGAGTGTAGAGTATAGGGTATAGAGTGTAGAGTGTAGGGTATAGAGTGTATGGTATAGAGTGTAGGGTATAGAGTGTAGGGTGTAGAGTGTAGGGTATAGAGTGTAGGGTATAGAGTGTAGGGTATAGAGTGTAGGGTATAGAGTGTAGGGAATAGAGTGTAGAGTGTAAGGTATAGAGTGTAGAGTGTAGGGTATAGAGTGTAGGGTATAGAGTGTAGAGTGTAGGGATTAGAGTGTAGGGTATAGAGTGTAGGGTATAGAGTGTAGAGTGTAAGGTATAGAGTGTAGGGTATAGAGTGTAGGGTATAGAGTGTAGGGCATAGAGTGTAGGGTATAGAGTGTAGAGTGTAGGGTATAGAGTGTAGGGTATATAGTGTAGGGTATAGAGTGTAGGGTATAGAGTGTAGGGTATAGAGTGTAGAGTGTAGGGTATAGAGTGTAGGGTATAGAGTGTAGAGTGTAGGGTATAGAGTGTAGGGTATAGAGTGTAGGGTATAGAGTGTAGGGTATAGAGTGTAGGGTATAGAGTGTAAGGTATAGAGTGTAGAGTGTAGGGTATAGAGTGTAGGGTATAGAGTGTAGAGTGTAAGGTATAGAGTGTAGGGTATAGAGTGAAGGGCATAGAGTGTAGGGTATATAGTTTAGGGTATAGAATGTAGAGTGTAGGGTATAGAGTGTAGGGTATAGAGTGCAGGGTATAGATTGTAGAGTGTAGGGCATAGAGTTTAGAGTGTAGGGTATAGAGTGTAGGGTATAGAGTGTAGGGTATAGAGTGTAGAGTGTAGGGTATAGAGTGTAGGGTATAGAGTGTTGGGTATAGAGTGTAGGGTAGAGAGTGTAGAGTGTAGGGCATAGAGTTTAGAGTGTAGGGTATAGAGTGTAGGGTATAGAGTGTAGGGTATAGAGTGTAGGGTATAGAGTGTAGAGTGTAGGGTATAGATTGTAGGGTATAGAGTGTAGGGAATAGAGTGTAGAGTGTAAGGTATAGAGTGTAGAGTGTAGGGTATAGAGTGTAGGGTATAGAGTGTAGCGTGTAGGGATTAGAGTGTATGGTATAGAGTGTAGGGTATATAGTTTAGGGTATAGTGTGTAGAGTGTAGGGTATAGAGTGTAGGGTATAAAGTGTAGGGTATAGAGTGTAGAGTGTAGGGCATAGAGTTTAGAGTGTAGGGTATAGAGTGTAGGGTATAGAGTGTAGGGTATATAGTGTAGAGTGTAGGGTATAGAGTGTAGGGTATAGAGTGTAGGGAATAGAGTGTAGAGTGTAAAGTATAGAGTGTAGAGTGTAGGGTATAGAGTGTAGGGTACAGAGTGTAGAGTGTAGGGATTAGAGTGTAGGGTATAGAGTGTAGGGTGTAGAGTGTAGCGTAAAGAGTGTAAAGTGTAGGGTATAGAGTGTATGGTATAGAGTGTAGGGTATAGAGTGTAGGGTGTAGAGTGTAGGGTATAGAGTGTAGGGTATATAGTGTAGGGTATAGAGTGTAGGGTATAGAGTGTAGGGTATAGAGTGTAGGGTATAGAGTGTAGAGTGTAGGGTATAGAGTGTAGGGTGTAGAGTGTAGGGTATAGAGTGTAGAGTGTAGGGTATAGAGTGTATGGTATAGAGTGTAGGGTATAGAGTGTAGAGTGTAGGGTATAGAGTGTAGGGTATAGAGTGTAGGGTATAGAGTGTAGAGTGTAGGGTATAGAGTGTAGCGTATAGAGTGTAGGGTGTAGAGTGTAGGGTATAGAGTGTAGAGTGTAGGGTATAGATTGTATGGTATAGAGTGTAGTGTATAGAGTGTAGAGTGTAGGGTATAGAGTGTAGGGTATAGAGTGTAGGGTATAGAGTGTAGGGCATAGAGTGTAGGGTATAGAGTGTAGGGTATAGAGTGTAGAGTGTAGGGTATAGAGTGTAGGGTATAGAGTGTAGAGTGTAGGGTATAGAGTGTAGGGTATAGAGTGTAGGGTATAGAGTGTAGGGTATAGAGTGTAGGGTATAGAGTGTAGAGTGTAGGGTATATAGTGTAGAGTGTAGGGTATAGAGTGTAGAGTGTAGGGTATAGAGTGTAGGGTATAGAGTGTAGGGTATAGAGTGTAGGGTATAGAGTGTAGGGTATAGAGTGTAGAGTGTAGGGTATAGAGTGTAGAGTGTAGGGTATAGAGTGTAGGGTATAGAGTGTAGGGTATAGAGTGTAGGGAATAGAGTGTAGAGTGTAAGGTATAGAGTGTAGAGTGTAGGGTATAGAGTGTAGGGTATAGAGTGTAGAGTGTAAGGTATAGAGTGTAGGGTATAAAGTGTAGGGTATAGAGTGTAGGACATAGAGTGTAGGGTATAGAGTGTAGGGTATAGAGTGTAGAGTGTAGCGTATAGAGTGTAGGGTATAGAGTGTAGGGTGTAGAGTGTAGGGTATAGAGTGTAGGGTATAGAGTGTAGAGTGTAGGGAATAGAGTGTAGAGTGTAGGGTATAGAGTGTAGAGTGTAGGGTATAGAGTGTAGGGTATAGTGTGTAGGGTATAGAGTGTAGGGTATAGAGTGTAGGGTATAGAGTGTAGAGTATAGGGTATAGAGTGTAGAGTGTAGGGTATAGAGTGTATGGTATAGAGTGTAGGGTATAGAGTGTAGGGTGTAGAGTGTAGGGTATAGAGTGTAGGGTATAGAGTGTAGGGTATAGAGTGTAGGGTATAGAGTGTAGGGAATAGAGTGTAGAGTGTAAGGTATAGAGTGTAGAGTGTAGGGTATAGAGTGTAGGGTATAGAGTGTAGAGTGTAGGGATTAGAGTGTAGGGTATAGAGTGTAGGGTATAGAGTGTAGAGTGTAAGGTATAGAGTGTAGGGTATAGAGTGTAGGGTATAGAGTGTAGGGCATAGAGTGTATTGTATAGAGTGTAGAGTGTAGGGTATAGAGTGTAGGGTATAGAGTGTAGGGTATAGAGTGTAGGGTATAGAGTGTAGAGTGTAGGGTATAGAGTGTAGGGTATAGAGTGTAGGGTATAGAGTGTAGAGTGTAGGGTATAGAGTGTAGGGTATAGAGTGTAGGGTATAGAGTGTAGAGTGTAGGGTATAGAGTGTTGGGTATAAAGTGTAGGGTATAGAGTGTAGAGTGTAGGGTATAGAGTGTAGGGTATAGAGTGTAGGGTATAGAGTGTAGAGTGTAGCGATTAGAGTGTAGGGTATAGAGTGTAGGGTATAGAGTGTAGGGTATAGAGTGTAGAGTGTAAGGTATAGAGTGTAGGGTATAGAGTGTAGGGTATAGAGTGTAGGGCATAGAGTGTAGGGTATAGAGTGTAGGGTATAGAGTGTAGAGTGTAGGGTATAGAGTGTAGGGTATAGAGTGTAGGGTGTAGAGTGTAGGGTATAGAGTGTAGGGTATAGAGTGTAGGGTATAGAGTGTAGGGAATAGAGTGTAGAGTGTACGGTATAGAGTGTAGAGTGTAGGGTATAGAGTGTAGGGTATAGAGTGTAGAGTGTAGGGATTAGAGTGTAGGGTATAGAGTGTAGGGTATAGAGTGTAGGGTATAGAGTGTAGAGTGTAAGGTATAGAGTGTAGGGTATAGAGTGTAGGGTATAGAGTGTAGGGCATAGAGTGTAGGGTATAGAGTGTAGGGTATAGAGTGTAGAGTGTAGGGTATAGAGTGTAGGGTATAGAGTGTAGGGTGTAGAGTGTAGGGTATAGAGTGTAGAGTATAGGGTATAGAGTGTAGAGTGTAGGGTATAGAGTGTATGGTATAGAGTGTAGGGTATAGAGTGTAGGGTGTAGAGTGTAGGGTATAGAGTGTAGGGAATAGAGTGTAGAGTGTAAGGTATAGAGTGTAGAGTGTAGGGTATAGAGTGTAGGGTATAGAGTGTAGAGTGTAAGGTATAGAGTGTAGGGTATAAAGTGTAGGGTATAGAGTGTAGGACATAGAGTGTAGGGTATAGAGTGTAGGGTATAGAGTGTAGAGTGTAGCGTATAGAGTGTAGGGTATAGAGTGTAGGGTGTAGAGTGTAGGGTATAGAGTGTAGGGTATAGAGTGTAGAGTGTAGGGAATAGAGTGTAGAGTGTAGGGTATAGAGTGTAGAGTGTAGGGTATAGTGTGTAGGGTATAGAGTGTAGGGTATAGAGTGTAGGGTATAGAGTGTAGAGTATAGGGTATAGAGTGTAGAGTGTAGGGTATAGAGTGTATGGTATAGAGTGTAGGGTATAGAGTGTAGGGTGTAGAGTGTAGGGTATAGAGTGTAGGGTATAGAGTGTAGGGTATAGAGTGTAGGGTATAGAGTGTAGGGAATAGAGTGTAGAGTGTAAGGTATAGAGTGTAGAGTGTAGGGTATAGAGTGTAGGGTATAGAGTGTAGAGTGTAGGGATTAGAGTGTAGGGTATAGAGTGTAGGGTATAGAGTGTAGAGTGTAAGGTATAGAGTGTAGGGTATAGAGTGTAGGGTATAGAGTGTAGGGCATAGAGTGTAGGGTATAGAGTGTAGAGTGTAGGGTATAGAGTGTAGGGTATATAGTGTAGGGTATAGAGTGTAGGGTATAGAGTGTAGGGTATAGAGTGTAGAGTGTAGGGTATAGAGTGTAGGGTATAGAGTGTAGGGTATAGAGTGTAGAGTGTAGGGTATAGAGTGTAGGGTATAGAGTGTAGGGTATAGAGTGTAGAGTGTAGGGTATAGAGTGTTGGGTATAAAGTGTAGGGTATAGAGTGTAGAGTGTAGGGTATAGAGTGTAGGGTATAGAGTGTAGGGTATAGAGTGTAGAGTGTAGCGATTAGAGTGTAGGGTATAGAGTGTAGGGTATAGAGTGTAGGGTATAGAGTGTAGAGTGTAAGGTATAGAGTGTAGGGTATAGAGTGTAGGGTATAGAGTGTAGGGCATAGAGTGTAGGGTATAGAGTGTAGGGTATAGAGTGTAGAGTGTAGGGTATAGAGTGTAGGGTATAGAGTGTAGGGTGTAGAGTGTAGGGTATAGAGTGTAGGGTATAGAGTGTAGGGTATAGAGTGTAGGGAATAGAGTGTAGAGTGTACGGTATAGAGTGTAGAGTGTAGGGTATAGAGTGTAGGGTATAGAGTGTAGAGTGTAGGGATTAGAGTGTAGGGTATAGAGTGTAGGGTATAGAGTGTAGGGTATAGAGTGTAGAGTGTAAGGTATAGAGTGTAGGGTATAGAGTGTAGGGTATAGAGTGTAGGGCATAGAGTGTAGGGTATAGAGTGTAGGGTATAGAGTGTAGAGTGTAGGGTATAGAGTGTAGGGTATAGAGTGTAGGGTGTAGAGTGTAGGGTATAGAGTGTAGAGTATAGGGTATAGAGTGTAGAGTGTAGGGTATAGAGTGTATGGTATAGAGTGTAGGGTATAGAGTGTAGGGTGTAGAGTGTAGGGTATAGAGTGTAGGGTATAGAGTGTAGAGTATAGGGTATAGAGTGTAGAGTGTAGGGTATAGAGTGTATGGTATAGAGTGTAGGGTATAGAGTGTAGGGTGTAGAGTGTAGGGTATAGAGTGTAGGGTATAGAGTGTAGGGTATAGAGTGTAGGGTATAGAGTGTAGGGAATAGAGTGTAGAGTGTAAGGTATAGAGTGTAGAGTGTAGGGTATAGAGTGTAGGGTATAGAGTGTAGAGTGTAGGGATTAGAGTGTAGGGTATAGAGTGTAGGGTATAGAGTGTAGGGTATAGAGTGTAGAGTGTAAGGTATAGAGTGTAGGGTATAGAGTGTAGGGTATAGAGTGTAGGGCATAGAGTGTAGGGTATAGAGTGTAGGGTATAGAGTGTAGAGTGTAGGGTATAGAGTGTAGGGTATAGAGTGTAGGGTATAGAGTGTAGGGTATAGAGTGTAGAGTGTAGGGTATAGAGTGTAGGGTATAGAGTGTAGGGTATAGAGTGTAGAGTGTAGGGTATAGAGTGTAGGGTATAGAGTGTAGGGTATAGAGTGTAGAGTGTAGGGTATAGAGTGTTGGGTATAAAGTGTAGGGTATAGAGTGTAGAGTGTAGGGTATAGAGTGTAGGGTATAGAGTGTAGGGTATAGAGTGTAGGGTATAGAGTGTAGAGTTTAGCGATTAGAGTGTAGGGTATAGAGTGTAGGGTATAGAGTGTAGGGTATAGAGTGTAGAGTGTAAGGTATAGAGTGTAGGGTATAGAGTGTAGGGTATAGAGTGTAGGGCATAGAGTGTAGGGTATAGAGTGTAGGGTATAGAGTGTAGAGTGTAGGGTATAGAGTGTAGGGTATAGAGTGTAGGGTGTAGAGTGTAGGGTATAGAGTGTAGGGTATAGAGTGTAGGGTATAGAGTGTAGGGAATAGAGTGTAGAGTGTAAGGTATAGAGTGTAGAGTGTAGGGTATAGAGTGTAGGGTATAGAGTGTAGAGTGTAGGGATTAGAGTGTAGGGTATAGAGTGTAGGGTATAGAGTGTAGGGTATAGATTGTAGAGTGTAAGGTATAGAGTGTAGGGTATAGAGTGTAGGGTATAGAGTGTAGGGCATAGAGTGTAGGGTATAGAGTGTAGGGTATAGAGTGTAGAGTGTAGGGTATAGAGTGTAGGGTATAGAGTGTAGGGTGTAGAGTGTAGGGTATAGAGTGTAGGGTATATAGTGTAGAGTGTAGGGTATAGAGTGTAGAGTGTAGGGTATAGAGTGTAGAGTGTAGGGTATAGAGTGTAGAGTGTAGGGTATAGAGTGTAGAGTGTAGGGTATAGAGTGTAGGGTATAGTGTGTAGGGTATGGAGTGTAGGGTATAGAGTGTAGAGTATAGGGTATAGAGTGTAGAGTGTAGGGTATAGAGTGTATGGTATAGAGTGTAGGGTATAGAGTGTAGGGTATAGAGTATAGGGTATAGAGTGTAGGGTATAGAGTGTAGGGAATAGAGTGTAGAGTGTAAGGTATAGAGTGTAGAGTGTAGGGTATAGAGTGTAGGGTATAGAGTGTAGAGTGTAGGGATTAGAGTGTAGGGTATAGAGTGTAGGGTATAGAGTGTAGGGTATAGAGTGTAGGGTATAGAGTGTAGGGAATAGAGTGTAGAGTGTAAGGTATAGAGTGTAGAGTGTAGGGTATAGAGTGTAGGGTATAGAGTGTAGAGTGTAGGGATTAGAGTGTAGGGTATAGAGTGTAGGGTATAGAGTGTAGGGTATAGAGTGTAGAGTGTAAGGTATAGCGTGTAGGGTATAGAGTGTAGGGTATAGAGTGTAGGGCATAGAGTGTAGGGTATAGAGTGTAGGGTATAGAGTGTAGAGTGTAGGGTATAGAGTGTAGGGTATAGAGTGTAGGGTATAGAGTGTAGGGTATAGAGTGTAGGGTATAGAGTGTAGAGTGTAGGGTATAGAGTGTAGGGTATAGAGTGTAGAGTGTAGGGTATAGAGTGTAGGGTATAGAGTGAAGGGCATAGAGTGTAGGGTATATAGTTTAGGGTATAGAGTGTAGAGTGTAGGGTATAGAGTGTAGGGTATAGAGTGCAGGGTATAGATTGTAGAGTGTAGGGCATAGAGTTTAGAGTGTAGGGTATAGAGTGTAGGGTATAGAGTGTAGGGTATAGAGTGTAGAGTGTAGGGTATAGAGTGTAGGGTATAGAGTGTTGGGTATAGAGTGTAGGGTAGAGAGTGTAGAGTGTAGGGCATAGAGTTTAGAGTGTAGGGTATAGAGTGTAGGGTATAGAGTGTAGGGTATAGAGTGTAGGGTATAGAGTGTAGAGTGTAGGGTATAGATTGTAGGGTATAGAGTGTAGGGAATAGAGTGTAGAGTGTAAGGTATAGAGTGTAGAGTGTAGGGTATAGAGTGTAGGGTATAGAGTGTAGCGTGTAGGGATTAGAGTGTATGGTATAGAGTGTAGGGTATATAGTTTAGGGTATAGTGTGTAGAGTGTAGGGTATAGAGTGTAGGGTATAAAGTGTAGGGTATAGAGTGTAGAGTGTAGGGCATAGAGTTTAGAGTGTAGGGTATAGAGTGTAGGGTATAGAGTGTAGGGTATATAGTGTAGAGTGTAGGGTATAGAGTGTAGGGTATAGAGTGTAGGGAATAGAGTGTAGAGTGTAAAGTATAGAGTGTAGAGTGTAGGGTATAGAGTGTAGGGTACAGAGTGTAGAGTGTAGGGATTAGAGTGTAGGGTATAGAGTGTAGGGTGTAGAGTGTAGCGTAAAGAGTGTAAAGTGTAGGGTATAGAGTGTATGGTATAGAGTGTAGGGTATAGAGTGTAGGGTGTAGAGTGTAGGGTATAGAGTGTAGGGTATATAGTGTAGGGTATAGAGTGTAGGGTATAGAGTGTAGGGTATAGAGTGTAGGGTATAGAGTGTAGAGTGTAGGGTATAGAGTGTAGGGTGTAGAGTGTAGGGTATAGAGTGTAGAGTGTAGGGTATAGAGTGTATGGTATAGAGTGTAGGGTATAGAGTGTAGAGTGTAGGGTATAGAGTGTAGGGTATAGAGTGTAGGGTATAGAGTGTAGAGTGTAGGGTATAGAGTGTAGGGTATAGAGTGTAGGGTGTAGAGTGTAGGGTATAGAGTGTAGAGTGTAGGGTATAGATTGTATGGTATAGAGTGTAGTGTATAGAGTGTAGAGTGTAGGGTATAGAGTGTAGGGTATAGAGTGTAGGGTATAGAGTGTAGGGCATAGAATGTAGGGTATAGAGTGTAGGGTATAGAGTGTAGAGTGTAGGGTATAGAGTGTAGGGTATAGAGTGTAGAGTGTAGGGTATAGAGTGTAGGGTATAGAGTGTAGGGTATAGAGTGTAGGGTATAGAGTGTAGGGTATAGAGTGTAGAGTGTAGGGTATATAGTGTAGAGTGTAGGGTATAGAGTGTAGAGTGTAGGGTATAGAGTGTAGGGTATAGAGTGTAGGGTATAGAGTGTAGGGTATAGAGTGTAGAGTGTAGGGTATAGAGTGTAGAGTGTAGGGTATAGAGTGTAGGGTATAGAGTGTAGGGTATAGAGTGTAGGGAATAGAGTGTAGAGTGTAAGGTATAGAGTGTAGAGTGTAGGGTATAGAGTGTAGGGTATAGAGTGTAGAGTGTAAGGTATAGAGTGTAGGGTATAAAGTGTAGGGTATAGAGTGTAGGACATAGAGTGTAGGGTATAGAGTGTAGGGTATAGAGTGTAGAGTGTAGCGTATAGAGTGTAGGGTATAGAGTGTAGGGTGTAGAGTGTAGGGTATAGAGTGTAGGGTATAGAGTGTAGAGTGTAGGGAATAGAGTGTAGAGTGTAGGGTATAGAGTGTAGAGTGTAGGGTATAGAGTGTAGGGTATAGTGTGTAGGGTATAGAGTGTAGGGTATAGAGTGTAGGGTATAGAGTGTAGAGTATAGGGTATAGAGTGTAGAGTGTAGGGTATAGAGTGTATGGTATAGAGTGTAGGGTATAGAGTGTAGGGTGTAGAGTGTAGGGTATAGAGTGTAGGGTATAGAGTGTAGGGTATAGAGTGTAGGGTATAGAGTGTAGGGAATAGAGTGTAGAGTGTAAGGTATAGAGTGTAGAGTGTAGGGTATAGAGTGTAGGGTATAGAGTGTAGAGTGTAGGGATTAGAGTGTAGGGTATAGAGTGTAGGGTATAGAGTGTAGAGTGTAAGGTATAGAGTGTAGGGTATAGAGTGTAGGGTATAGAGTGTAGGGCATAGAGTGTAGGGTATAGAGTGTAGGGTATATAGTGTAGGGTATAGAGTGTAGGGTATAGAGTGTAGGGTATAGAGTGTAGAGTGTAGGGTATAGAGTGTAGGGTATAGAGTGTAGGGTATAGAGTGTAGAGTGTAGGGTATAGAGTGTAGGGTATAGAGTGTAGGGTATAGAGTGTAGAGTGTAGGGTATAGAGTGTTGGGTATAAAGTGTAGGGTATAGAGTGTAGAGTGTAGGGTATAGAGTGTAGGGTATAGAGTGTAGGGTATAGAGTGTAGAGTGTAGCGATTAGAGTGTAGGGTATAGAGTGTAGGGTATAGAGTGTAGGGTATAGAGTGTAGAGTGTAAGGTATAGAGTGTAGGGTATAGAGTGTAGGGTATAGAGTGTAGGGCATAGAGTGTAGGGTATAGAGTGTAGGGTATAGAGTGTAGGGTATAGAGTGTAGAGTGTAGGGTATATAGTGTAGAGTGTAGGGTATAGAGTGTAGAGTGTAGGGTATAGAGTGTAGGGTATAGAGTGTAGGGTATAGAGTGTAGGGTATAGAGTGTAGGGTATAGAGTGTAGAGTGTAGGGTATAGAGTGTAGAGTGTAGGGTATAGAGTGTAGGGTATAGAGTGTAGGGTATAGAGTGTAGGGAATAGAGTGTAGAGTGTAAGGTATAGAGTGTAGAGTGTAGGGTATAGAGTGTAGGGTATAGAGTGTAGAGTGTAAGGTATAGAGTGTAGGGTATAAAGTGTAGGGTATAGAGTGTAGGACATAGAGTGTAGGGTATAGAGTGTAGGGTATAGAGTGTAGAGTGTAGCGTATAGAGTGTAGGGTATAGAGTGTAGGGTGTAGAGTGTAGGGTATAGAGTGTAGGGTATAGAGTGTAGAGTGTAGGGAATAGAGTGTAGAGTGTAGGGTATAGAGTGTAGAGTGTAGGGTATAGAGTGTAGGGTATAGTGTGTAGGGTATAGAGTGTAGGGTATAGAGTGTAGGGTATAGAGTGTAGAGTATAGGGTATAGAGTGTAGAGTGTAGGGTATAGAGTGTATGGTATAGAGTGTAGGGTATAGAGTGTAGGGTGTAGAGTGTAGGGTATAGAGTGTAGGGTATAGAGTGTAGGGTATAGAGTGTAGGGTATAGAGTGTAGGGAATAGAGTGTAGAGTGTAAGGTATAGAGTGTAGAGTGTAGGGTATAGAGTGTAGGGTATAGAGTGTAGAGTGTAGGGATTAGAGTGTAGGGTATAGAGTGTAGGGTATAGAGTGTAGAGTGTAAGGTATAGAGTGTAGGGTATAGAGTGTAGGGTATAGAGTGTAGGGCATAGAGTGTAGGGTATAGAGTGTAGAGTGTAGGGTATAGAGTGTAGGGTATATAGTGTAGGGTATAGAGTGTAGGGTATAGAGTGTAGGGTATAGAGTGTAGAGTGTAGGGTATAGAGTGTAGGGTATAGAGTGTAGGGTATAGAGTGTAGAGTGTAGGGTATAGAGTGTAGGGTATAGAGTGTAGGGTATAGAGTGTAGAGTGTAGGGTATAGAGTGTTGGGTATAAAGTGTAGGGTATAGAGTGTAGAGTGTAGGGTATAGAGTGTAGGGTATAGAGTGTAGGGTATAGAGTGTAGAGTGTAGCGATTAGAGTATAGGGTATAGAGTGTAGGGTATAGAGTGTAGGGTATAGAGTGTAGAGTGTAAGGTATAGAGTGTAGGGTATAGAGTGTAGGGTATAGAGTGTAGGGCATAGAGTGTAGGGTATAGAGTGTAGGGTATAGAGTGTAGAGTGTAGGGTATAGAGTGTAGGGTATAGAGTGTAGGGTGTAGAGTGTAGGGTATAGAGTGTAGGGTATAGAGTGTAGGGTATAGAGTGTAGGGAATAGAGTGTAGAGTGTATGGTATAGAGTGTAGAGTGTAGGGTATAGAGTGTAGGGTATAGAGTGTAGAGTGTAGGGATTAGAGTGTAGGGTATAGAGTGTAGGGTATAGAGTGTAGGGTATAGAGTGTAGAGTGTAAGGTATAGAGTGTAGGGTATAGAGTGTAGGGTATAGAGTGTAGGGCATAGAGTGTAGGGTATAGAGTGTAGGGTATAGAGTGTAGAGTGTAGGGTATAGAGTGTAGGGTATAGAGTGTAGGGTGTAGAGTGTAGGGTATAGAGTGTAGAGTATAGGGTATAGAGTGTAGAGTGTAGGGTATAGAGTGTATGGTATAGAGTGTAGGGTATAGAGTGTAGGGTGTAGAGTGTAGGGTATAGAGTGTAGGGTATAGAGTGTAGAGTATAGGGTATAGAGTGTAGAGTGTAGGGTATAGAGTGTATGGTATAGAGTGTAGGGTATAGAGTGTAGGGTGTAGAGTGTAGGGTATAGAGTGTAGGGTATAGAGTGTAGGGTATAGAGTGTAGGGTATAGAGTGTAGGGAATAGAGTGTAGAGTGTAAGGTATAGAGTGTAGAGTGTAGGGTATAGAGTGTAGGGTATAGAGTGTAGAGTGTAGGGATTAGAGTGTAGGGTATAGAGTGTAGGGTATAGAGTGTAGGGTATAGAGTGTAGAGTGTAAGGTATAGAGTGTAGGGTATAGAGTGTAGGGTATAGAGTGTAGGGCATAGAGTGTAGGGTATAGAGTGTAGGGTATAGAGTGTAGAGTGTAGGGTATAGAGTGTAGGGTATAGAGTGTAGGGTATAGAGTGTAGAGTGTAGGGTATAGAGTGTAGGGTATAGAGTGTAGGGTATAGAGTGTAGAGTGTAGGGTATAGAGTGTAGGGTATAGAGTGTAGGGTATAGAGTGTAGAGTGTAGGGTATAGAGTGTTGGGTATAAAGTGTAGGGTATAGAGTGTAGAGTGTAGGGTATAGAGTGTAGGGTATAGAGTGTAGGGTATAGAGTGTAGAGTTTAGCGATTAGAGTGTAGGGTATAGAGTGTAGGGTATAGAGTGTAGGGTATAGAGTGTAGAGTGTAAGGTATAGAGTGTAGGGTATAGAGTGTAGGGTACAGAGTGTAGGGCATAGAGTGTAGGGTATAGAGTGTAGGGTATAGAGTGTAGAGTGTAGGGTATAGAGTGTAGGGTATAGAGTGTAGGGTGTAGAGTGTAGGGTATAGAGTGTAGGGTATAGAGTGTAGGGTATAGAGTGTAGGGAATAGAGTGTAGAGTGTAAGGTATAGAGTGTAGAGTGTAGGGTATAGAGTGTAGGGTATAGAGTGTAGAGTGTAGGGATTAGAGTGTAGGGTATAGAGTGTAGGGTATAGAGTGTAGGGTATAGATTGTAGAGTGTAAGGTATAGAGTGTAGGGTATAGAGTGTAGGGTATAGAGTGTAGGGCATAGAGTGTAGGGTATAGAGTGTAGGGTATAGAGTGTAGAGTGTAGGGTATAGAGTGTAGGGTATAGAGTGTAGGGTGTAGAGTGTAGGGTATAGAGTGTAGGGTATATAGTGTAGAGTGTAGGGTATAGAGTGTAGAGTGTAGGGTATAGAGTGTAGAGTGTAGGGTATAGAGTGTAGAGTGTAGGGTATAGAGTGTAGAGTGTAGGGTATAGAGTGTAGGGTATAGTGTGTAGGGTATGGAGTGTAGGGTATAGAGTGTAGAGTATAGGGTATAGAGTGTAGAGTGTAGGGTATAGAGTGTATGGTATAGAGTGTAGGGTATAGAGTGTAGGGTATAGAGTATAGGGTATAGAGTGTAGGGTATAGAGTGTAGGGAATAGAGTGTAGAGTGTAAGGTATAGAGTGTAGAGTGTAGGGTATAGAGTGTAGGGTATAGAGTGTAGAGTGTAGGGATTAGAGTGTAGGGTATAGAGTGTAGGGTATAGAGTGTAGGGTATAGAGTGTAGAGTGTAAGGTATAGAGTGTAGGGTATAGAGTGTAGGGTATAGAGTGTAGGGCATAGAGTGTAGGGTATATAGTTTAGGGTATAGAGTGTAGAGTGTAGGGTATAGAGTGTAGGGTATAGAGTGTAGGGTATAGAGTGTAGGGTATAGAGTGTAGGGTATAGAGTGTAGAGTGTAGGGTATAGAGTGTAGGGTATAGAGTGTAGAGTGTAGGGTATAGAGTGTAGGGTATAGAGTGAAGGGCATAAAGTGTAGTATATATAGTTTAGGGTATAGAGTGTAGAGTGTAGGGTATAGAGTGTAGGGTATAGAGTGCAGGGTATAGATTGTAGAGTGTAGGGCATAGAGTTTAGAGTGTAGGGTATAGAGTGTAGGGTATAGAGTGTAGGGTATAGAGTGTAGAGTGTAGGGTATAGAGTGTAGGGTATAGAGTGTTGGGTATAGAGTGTAGGGTAGAGAGTGTAGAGTGTAGGGCATAGAGTGTAGGGTATATAGTTTAGGGTATAGAGTGTAGAGTGTAGGGTATAGAGTGTAGGGTATAGAGTGCAGGGTATAGATTGTAGAGTGTAGGGCATAGAGTTTAGAGTGTAGGGTATAGAGTGTAGGGTATAGAGTGTAGGGTATAGAGTGTAGAGTGTAGGGTATAGAGTGTAGGGTATAGAGTGTAGAGTGTAGGGTATAGAGTGTAGGGTATAGAGTGAAGGGCATAGAGTGTAGGGTATATAGTTTAGGGTATAGAGTGTAGAGTGTAGGGTATAGAGTGTAGGGTATAGAGTGCAGGGTATAGATTGTAGAGTGTAGGGCATAGAGTTTAGAGTGTAGGGTATAGAGTGTAGGGTATAGAGTGTAGAGTGTAGGGTATAGAGTGTAGGGTATAGAGTGTAGGGTATAGAGTGTAGGGTATAGAGTGTAGGGTATAGAGTGTAGAGTGTAGGGTATAGATTGTAGGGTATAGAGTGTAGGGAATAGAGTGTAGAGTGTAAGGTATAGAGTGTAGAGTGTAGGGTATAGAGTGTAGGGTATAGAGTGTAGAGTGTAGGGATTAGAGTGTAGGGTATAGAGTGTAGGGTATATAGTTTAGGGTATAGAGTGTAGAGTGTAGGGTATAGAGTGTAGGGTATAAAGTGTAGGGTATAGAGTGTAGAGTGTAGGGCATAGAGTTTAGAGTGTAGGGTATAGAGTGTAGGGTATAGAGTGTAGGGTATATAGTGTAGAGTGTAGGGTATAGAGTGTAGGGTATAGAGTGTAGGGAATAGAGTGTAGAGTGTAAGGTATAGAGTGTAGAGTGTAGGGTATAGAGTGTAGGGTATAGAGTGTAGAGTGTAGGGAATAGAGTGTAGGGTATAGAGTGTAGGGTGTAGAGTGTAGCGTAAAGAGTGTAAAGTGTAGGGTATAGAGTGTATGGTATAGAGTGTAGGGTATAGAGTGTAGGGTGTAGAGTGTAGGGTATAGAGTGTAGGGTATAGAGTGTAGGGTATAGAGTGTAGGGTATAGAGTGTAGGGTATAGAGTGTAGAGTTAAGGGTATAGAGTGTAGGTTGTAGAGTGTAGGGTATAGAGTGTAGAGTGTAGGGTATAGAGTGTATGGTATAGAGTGTAGGGTATAGAGTGTAGAGTGTAGGGTATAGAGTGTAGGGTATAGAGTGTAGGGTATAGAGTGTAGATTGAAGGGTATAGAGTGTAGGGTATATAGTGTAGGGTGAAGAGTGTAGGGTATAGAGTGTAGAGTGTAGGGTATAGAGTGTATGGTATAGAGTGTAGGGTATAGAGTGTAGGGTATAGAGTGTAGAGTGTAGGGTATAGAGTGTAGGGTATAGAGTGTAGGGTGTAGAGTGTAGAGTGTAGGGTATAGAGTGAAGGGTATAAAGTGTAGGGTATAGAGTGTAGAGTGTAGGGTATAGAGTGTAGGGTATAGAGTGTAGGGTATAGAGTGTAGGGTATAGAGTGTAGAGTGTAGGGATTAGAGTGTAGGGTATAGAGTGTAGGGTATAGAGTGTAGGGTATAGAGTGTAGAGTGTAAGGTATAGAGTGTAGGGTATAGAGTGTAGAGTGTAAGGTATAGAGTGTAGGGTATAGAGTGTAGGGTATAGAGTGTAGGGCATAGAGTGTAGGGTATAGAGTGTAGGGTATAGAGTGTAGAGTGTAGGGTATAGAGTGTAGGGTATAGAGTGTAGGGTGTAGAGTGTAGGGTATAGAGTGTAGGGTATAGAGTGTAGAGTGTAGGGTATAGAGTGTAGAGTGTAGGGTATAGAGTGTAGAGTGTAGGGTGTAGAGTGTAGGGTATAGTGTGTAGGGTATAGAGTGTAGGGTATAGAGTGTAGGGTATAGAGTGTAGAGTATAGGGTATAGAGTGTAGAGTGTAGGGTATAGAGTGTATGGTATAGAGTGTAGGGTATAGAGTGTAGGGTGTAGAGTGTAGGGTATAGAGTGTAGATAATAGAGTGTAGGGTATAGAGTGTAGGGTATAGAGTATAGGGAATAGAGTGTAGAGTGTAAGGTATAGAGTGTAGAGTGTAGGGTATAGAGTGTAGGGTATAGAGTGTAGAGTGTAAGGATAAGAGTGTAGGGTATAGAGTGTAGGGTATAGAGTGTAGGGTATAGAGTGTAGAGTGTAAGGTATAGAGTGTAGGGTATAGAGTGTAGGGTATAGTGTAGGGCATAGAGTGTAGGGTATAGAGTGTAGGGTATAGAGTGTAGAGTGTAGGGTATAGAGTGTAGGGTATAGAGTGTAGGGTATAGAGTGTAGGGTATAGAGTGTAGGGTATAGAGTGTAGAGTGTAGGGTATAGAGTGTAGGGTATAGAGTGTAGGGTATAGAGTGTAGAGTGTAGGGTATAGAGTGTAGGGTATAGAGTGTAGGGTATAGAGTGTAGAGTGTAGGGTATAGAGTGTAGGGTATAAAGTGTAGGGTATAGAGTGTAGAGTGTAGGGTATAGAGTGTAGGGTATAGAGTGTAGGGTATAGAGTGTAGGGCATAGAGTGTAGGGTATAGAGTGTAGGGTATAGAGTGTAGAGTGTAGGGCATGGAGTGTAGGGTATAGAGTGTAGGGCATAGAGTGTAGGGTATAGAGTGTAGGGTACAGAGTGTAGGGTATAGAGTGTAGAGTGTAGGGTATAGAGTGTAGAGTGTAGGGTATAGAGTGTATGGTATAGAGTGTAGGGTATAGAGTGTAGGGTGTAGAGTGTAGTGTATAGAGTGTAGGGTATAGAGTGTAGGGTATAGCGTGTAGGGAATAGAGTGTAGAGTGTAAGGTATAGAGTGTAGAGTGTAGGGTATAGAGTGTAGGGTATAGAGTGTAGAGTGTAAGGTATAGAGTGTAGGGTATAGAGCGTAGGGTATAGAGTGTAGGGCATAGAGTGTAGGGTATAGAGTGTAGGGTATAGAGTGTAGAGTGTAGGGTATAGAGTGTAGGGTATAGAGTGTAGGGTGTAGAGTGTAGGGTATAGAGTGTAGGGTATAGAGTGTAGAGTGTAGGGTATAGAGTGTAGAGTGTAGGGTATAGAGTGTAGGGTATAGTGTGTAGGGTATAGAGTGTAGGGTATAGAGTGTAGAGTGTAGGGTATAGAGTGTAGGGTAAAGAGTGTAGGGTGTAGAGTGTAGGGTATAGAGTGTATGGTATAGAGTGTAGGGTATAGAGTGTAGGGTGTAGAGTGTAGGGTATAGAGTGTAGGGTATAGAGTGTAGAGTGTAGGGTATAGAGTGTAGAGTGTAGGGTATAGAGTGTAGGGTATAGTGTGTAGGGTATAGAGTGTAGGGTATAGAGTGTAGAGTGTAGGGTATAGAGTGTAGGGTAAAGAGTGTAGGGTGTAGAGTGTAGGGTATAGAGTGTATGGTATAGAGTGTAGGGTATAGAGTGTAGGGTGTAGAGTGTAGGGTATAGAGTGGAGGGTATTGAGTGTAGGGTATAGAGTGTAGAGTGTAAGGTATAGAGTGTAGGGTATAGAGTGTAGGGTATAGAGTGTAGGGCATAGAGTGTAGGGTATAGAGTGTAGGGTATAGAGTGTAGAGTGTAGGGTATAGAGTGTAGGGTATAGAGTGTAGGGTGTAGAGTGTAGGGTATAGAGTGTAGGGTATAGAGTGTAGAGTGTAGGGTATAGAGTGTAGAGTGTAGGGTATAGAGTGTAGAGTGTAGGGTGTAGAGTGTAGGGTATAGTGTGTAGGGTATAGAGTGTAGGGTATAGAGTGTAGGGTATAGAGTGTAGAGTATAGGGTATAGAGTGTAGAGTGTAGGGTATAGAGTGTATGGTATAGAGTGTAGGGTATAGAGTGTAGGGTGTAGAGTGTAGGGTATAGAGTGTAGATTATAGAGTGTAGGGTATAGAGTGTAGGGTATAGAGTATAGGGAATAGAGTGTAGAGTGTAAGGTATAGAGTGTAGAGTGTAGGGTATAGAGTGTAGGGTATAGAGTGTAGAGTGTAAGGATAAGAGTGTAGGGTATAGAGTGTAGGGTATAGAGTGTAGGGTATAGAGTGTAGAGTGTAAGGTATAGAGTGTAGGGTATAGAGTGTAGGGTATAGTGTAGGGCATAGAGTGTAGGGTATAGAGTGTAGGGTATAGAGTGTAGAGTGTAGGGTATAGAGTGTAGGGTATAGAGTGTAGGGTATAGAGTGTAGGGTATAGAGTGTAGGGTATAGAGTGTAGAGTGTAGGGTATAGAGTGTAGGGTATAGAGTGTAGGGTATAGAGTGTAGAGTGTAGGGTATAGAGTGTAGGGTATAGAGTGTAGGGTATAGAGTGTAGAGTGTAGGGTATAGAGTGTAGGGTATAAAGTGTAGGGTATAGAGTGTAGAGTGTAGGGTATAGAGTGTAGGGTATAGAGTGTAGGGTATAGAGTGTAGGGCATAGAGTGTAGGGTATAGAGTGTAGGGTATAGAGTGTAGAGTGTAGGGTATAGAGTGTAGGGTATAGAGTGTAGGGTATAGAGTGTAGGGCATAGAGTGTAGGGTATAGAGTGTAGGGCATAGAGTGTAGGGTATAGAGTGTAGGGTACAGAGTGTAGGGTATAGAGTGTAGAGTGTAGGGTATAGAGTGTAGAGTGTAGGGTATAGAGTGTATGGTATAGAGTGTAGGGTATAGAGTGTAGGGTGTAGAGTGTAGGGTATAGAGTGTAGGGTATAGAGTGTAGGGTATAGCGTGTAGGGAATAGAGTGTAGAGTGTAAGGTATAGAGTGTAGAGTGTAGGGTATAGAGTGTAGGGTATAGAGTGTAGAGTGTAAGGTATAGAGTGTAGGGTATAGAGCGTAGGGTATAGAGTGTAGGGCATAGAGTGTAGGGTATAGAGTGTGGGGTATAGAGTGTAGAGTGTAGGGTATAGAGTGTAGGGTATAGAGTGTAGGGTGTAGAGTGTAGGGTATAGAGTGTAGGGTATAGAGTGTAGAGTGTAGGGTATAGAGTGTAGAGTGTAGGGTATAGAGTGTAGGGTATAGTGTGTAGGGTATAGAGTGTAGGGTATAGAGTGTAGAGTGTAGGGTATAGAGTGTAGGGTAAAGAGTGTAGGGTGTAGAGTGTAGGGTATAGAGTGTATGGTATAGAGTGTAGGGTATAGAGTGTAGGGTGTAGAGTGTAGGGTATAGAGTGGAGGGTATAGAGTGTAGAGTGTAAGGTATAGAGTGTAGGGTATAGAGTGTAGGGTATAGAGTGTAGGGCATAGAGAGTAGAGTGTAGGGTATAGAGTGTAGGGTATAGTGTGTAGGGTATGGAGTGTAGGGTATAGAGTGTAGAGTATAGGGTATAGAGTGTAGAGTGTAGGGTATAGAGTGTATGGTATAGAGTGTAGGGTATAGAGTGTAGGGTATAGAGTATCAGTCATTCGAAATGACTTCTCCATGCATTTTATGCATTGGTAAAAGCACTATGATGAAAAGTGTGATATGTTTTCAGGTATCTCCTATTCTAATAGAGCCACATGCTCACCGGTTTGCCACATGATGTAGGCCTATGGACTGAACAAGAAACCACCAAAAATTTTAACCAGTCATCGTTCTCACAACACTGAGGACCAGTCATTCGAAATGACTTCTCCATGCATTTTATGCATTGGTAAAAGCACTATGATGAAAAGTGTGATATGTTTTCAGGTATCTCCTATACTAATAGAGCCACATGCTCACCGGTTTGCCACATGATGTAGGCCTATGGACTGAACAAGAAACCACCAAAAATTTTAACCAGTCATCGTTCTCACAACACTGAGGACCAGTCATTCGAAATGACTTCTCCATGCATTTTATGCATTGGTAAAAGCACTATGATGAAAAGTGTGATATGTTTTCAGGTATCGCCTATACTAATAGAGCCACATGCTCACCGGTTTGCCACATGATGTAGGCCTATGGACTGAACAAGAAGCCACCAAAAATTTTAACCAGTCATCGTTCTCACAACACTGAGGACCAGTCATTCGAAATGACTTCTCCATGCATTTTATGCATTGGTAAAAGCACTATGATGAAAAGTGTGATATGTTTTCAGGTATCTCCTATACTAATAGAGCCACATGCTCACCGGTTTGCCACATGATGTAGGCCTATGGACTGAACAAGAAACCACCAAAAATTTTAACCAGTCATCGTTCTCACAACACTGAGGACCAGTCATTCGAAATGACTTCTCCATGCATTTTATGCATTGGTATAAGCACTATGATGAAAAGTGTGATATGTTTTCAGGTATCTCCTATACTAATAGAGCCACATGCTCACCGGTTTGCCACATGATGTAGGCCTATGGACTGAACAAGAAACCACCAAAAATTTTAACCAGTCATCGTTCTCACAACACTGAGGACTAGTCATTCGAAATGACTTCTCCATGCATTTTATGCATTGGTAAAAGCACTATGATGAAAAGTGTGATATGTTTTCAGGTATCTCCTATACTAATAGAGCCACATGCTCACCGGTTTGCCACATGATGTAGGCCTATGGACTGAACAAGAAACCACCAAAAATTTTAACCAGTCATCGTTCTCACAACACTGAGGACCAGTCATTCGAAATGACTTCTCCATGCATTTTATGCATTGGTAAAAGCACTATGATGAAAAGTGTGATATGTTTTCAGGTATCTCCTATACTAATAGAGCCACATGCTCACCGGTTTGCCACATGATGTAGGCCTATGGACTGAACAAGAAGCCACCAAAAATTTTAACCAGTCATCGTTCTCACAACACTGAGGACCAGTCATTCGAAATGACTTCTCCATGCATTTTATGCATTGGTAAAAGCACTATGATGAAAAGTGTGATATGTTTTCAGGTATCTCCTATACTAATAGAGCCACATGCTCACCGGTTTGCCACATGATGTAGGCCTATGGACTGAACAAGAAACCACCAAAAATTTTAACCAGTCATCGTTCTCACAACACTGAGGACCAGTCATTCGAAATGACTTCTCCATGCATTTTATGCATTGGTAAAAGCACTATGATGAAAAGTGTGATATGTTTTCAGGTATCTCCTATACTAATAGAGCCACATGCTCACCGGTTTGCCACATGATGTAGGCCTATGGACTGAACAAGAAACCACCAAAAATTTTAACCAGTCATCGTTCTCACAACACTGAGGACCAGTCATTCGAAATGATTTCTCCATGCATTTTATGCATTGGTAAAAGCACTATGATGAAAAGTGTGATATGTTTTCAGGTATCTCCTATACTAATAGAGCCACATGCTCACCGGTTTGCCACATGATGTAGGCCTATGGACTGAACAAGAAAACACCAAAAATTTTAACCAGTCATCGTTCTCACAACACTGAGGACCAGTCATTCGAAATGACTTCTCCATGCATTTTATGCATTGGTAAAAGCACTATGATGAAAAGTGTGATATGTTTTCAGGTATCTCCTATACTAATAGAGCCACATGCTCACCGGTTTGCCACATGATGTAGGCCTATGGACTGAACAAGAAACCACCAAAAATTTTAACCAGTCATCGTTCTCACAACACTGAGGACCAGTCATTCGAAATGACTTCTCCATGCATTTTATGCATTGGTAAAAGCACTATGATGAAAAGTGTGATATGTTTTCAGGTATCTCCTATACTAATAGAGCCACATGCTCACCGGTTTGCCACATGATGTAGGCCTATGGACTGAACAAGAAACCACCAAAAATTTTAACCAGTCATCGTTCTCACAACACTGAGGACCAGTCATTCGAAATGATTTCTCCATGCATTTTATGCATTGGTAAAAGCACTATGATGAAAAGTGTGATATGTTTTCAGGTATCTCCTATACTAATAGAGCCACATGCTCACCGGTTTGCCACATGATGTAGGCCTATGGACTGAACAAGAAACCACCAAAAATTTTAACCAGTCATCGTTCTCACAACACTGAGGACCAGTCATTCGAAATGACTTCTCCATGCATTTTATGCATTGGTAAAAGCACTATGATGAAAAGTGTGATATGTTTTCAGGTATCTCCTATACTAATAGAGCCACATGCTCACCGGTTTGCCACATGATGTAGGCCTATGGACTGATCAAGAAACCACCAAAAATTTTAACCAGTCATCGTTCTCACAACACTGAGGACCAGTCATTCGAAATGACTTCTCCATGCATTTTATGCATTGGTAAAAGCACTATGATGAAAAGTGTGATATGTTTTCAGGTATCTCCTATACTAATAGAGCCACATGCTCACCGGTTTGCCACATGATGTAGGCCTATGGACTGAACAAGAAACCACCAAAAATTTTAACCAGTCATCGTTCTCACAACACTGAGGACCAGTCATTCGAAATGACTTCTCCATGCATTTTATGCATTGGTAAAAGCACTATGATGAAAAGTGTGATATGTTTTCAGGTATCTCCTATACTAATAGAGCCACATGCTCACCGGTTTGCCACATGATGTAGGCCTATGGACTGAACAAGAAACCACCAAAAATTTTAACCAGTCATCGTTCTCACAACACTGAGGACCAGTCATTCGAAATGACTTCTCCATGCATTTTATGCATTGGTAAAAGCACTATGATGAAAAGTGTGATATGTTTTCAGGTATCTCCTATACTAATAGAGCCACATGCTCACCGGTTTGCCACATGATGTAGGCCTATGGACTGAACAAGAAACCACCAAAAATATTAACCAGTCATCGTTCTCACAACACTGAGGACCAGTCATTCGAAATGACTTCTCCATGCATTTTATGCATTGGTAAAAGCACTATGATGAAAAGTGTGATATGTTTTCAGGTATCTCCTATACTAATAGAGCCACATGCTCACCGGTTTGCCACATGATGTAGGCCTATGGACTGAACAAGAAGCCACCAAAAATTTTAACCAGTCATCGTTCTCACAACACTGAGGACCAGTCATTCGAAATGACTTCTCCATGCATTTTATGCATTGGTAAAAGCACTATGATGAAAAGTGTGATATGTTTTCAGGTATCTCCTATACTAATAGAGCCACATGCTCACCGGTTTGCCACATGATGTAGGCCTATGGACTGAACAAGAAACCACCAAAAATTTTAACCAGTCATCGTTCTCACAACACTGAGGACCAGTCATTCAAAATGACTTCTCCATGTATTTTATGCATTGGTAAAAGCACTATGATGAAAAGTGTGATATGTTTTCAGGTATCTCCTATACTAATAGAGCCACATGCTCACCGGTTTGCCACATGATGTAGGCCTATGGACTGAACAAGAAGCCACCAAAAATTTTAACCAGTCATCGTTCTCACAACACTGAGGACCAGTCATTCGAAATGACTTCTCCATGCATTTTATGCATTGGTAAAAGCACTATGATGAAAAGTGTGATATGTTTTCAGGTATCTCCTATACTAATAGAGCCACATGCTCACCGGTTTGCCACATGATGTAGGCCTATGGACTGAACAAGAAACCACCAAAAATTTTAACCAGTCATCGTTCTCACAACACTGAGGACCAGTCATTCGAAATGACTTCTCCATGCATTTTATGCATTGGTAAAAGCACTATGATGAAAAGTGTGATATGTTTTCAGGTATCTCCTATACTAATAGAGCCACGTGCTCACCGGTTTGCCACATGATGTAGGCCTATGGACTGAACAAGAAACCACCAAAAATTTTAACCAGTCATCGTTCTCACAACACTGAGGACCAGACATTCGAAATGACTTCTCCATGCATTTTATGCATTGGTAAAAGCACTATGATGAAAAGTGTGATATGTTTTCAGGTATCTCCTATACTGATAGAGCCACATGCTCACCGGTTTGCCACATGATGTAGGCCTATGGACTGAACAAGAAACCACCAAAAATTTTAACCAGTCATCGTTCTCACAACACTGAGGACCAGTCATTCGAAATGACTTCTCCATGCATTTTATGCATTGGTAAAAGCACTATGATGAAAAGTGTGATATGTTTTCAGGTATCTCCTATACTAATAGAGCCACATGCTCATCGGTTTGCCACATGATGTAGGCCTATGGACTGAACAAGAAACCACCAAAAATTTTAACCAGTCATCGTTCTCACAACACTGAGGACCAGTCATTCGAAATGACTTCTCCATGCATTTTATGCATTGGTATAAGCACTATGATGAAAAGTGTGATATGTTTTCAGGTATCTCCTATACTAATAGAGCCACATGCTCACCGGTTTGCCACATGATGTAGGCCTATGGACTGAACAAGAAACCACCAAAAATTTTAACCAGTCATCGTTCTCACAACACTGAGGACTAGTCATTCGAAATGACTTCTCCATGCATTTTATGCATTGGTAAAAGCACTATGATGAAAAGTGTGATATGTTTTCAGGTATCTCCTATACTAATAGAGCCACATGCTCACCGGTTTGCCACATGATGTAGGCCTATGGACTGAACAAGAAACCACCAAAAATTTTAACCAGTCATCGTTCTCACAACACTGAGGACCAGTCATTCGAAATGACTTCTCCATGCATTTTATGCATTGGTAAAAGCACTATGATGAAAAGTGTGATATGTTTTCAGGTATCTCCTATACTAATAGAGCCACATGCTCACCGGTTTGCCACATGATGTAGGCCTATGGACTGAACAAGAAGCCACCAAAAATTTTAACCAGTCATCGTTCTCACAACACTGAGGACCAGTCATTCGAAATGACTTCTCCATGCATTTTATGCATTGGTAAAAGCACTATGATGAAAAGTGTGATATGTTTTCAGGTATCTCCTATACTAATAGAGCCACATGCTCACCGGTTTGCCACATGATGTAGGCCTATGGACTGAACAAGAAACCACCAAAAATTTTAACCAGTCATCGTTCTCACAACACTGAGGACCAGTCATTCGAAATGACTTCTCCATGCATTTTATGCATTGGTAAAAGCACTATGATGAAAAGTGTGATATGTTTTCAGGTATCTCCTATACTAATAGAGCCACATGCTCACCGGTTTGCCACATGATGTAGGCCTATGGACTGAACAAGAAGTCACCAAAAATTTTAACCAGTCATCGTTCTCACAACACTGAGGACCAGTCATTCGAAATGACTTCTCCATGCATTTTATGCATTGGTAAAAGCACTATGATGAAAAGTGTGATATGTTTTCAGGTATCTCCTATACTAATAGAGCCACATGCTCACCGGTTTGCCACATGATGTAGGCCTATGGACTGAACAAGAAACCACCAAAAATTTTAACCAGTCATCGTTCTCACAACACTGAGGACCAGTCATTCGAAATGACTTCTCCATGCATTTTATGCATTGGTAAAAGCACTATGATGAAAAGTGTGATATGTTTTCAGGTATCTCCTATACTAATAGAGCCACATGCTCACCGGTTTGCCACATGATGTAGGCCTATGGACTGAACAAGAAACCACCAAAAATTTTAACCAGTCATCGTTCTCACAACACTGAGGACCAGACATTCGAAATGACTTCTCCATGCATTTTATGCATTGGTAAAAGCACTATGATGAAAAGTGTGATATGTTTTCAGGTATCTCCTATACTGATAGAGCCACATGCTCACCGGTTTGCCACATGATGTAGACCTATGGACTGAACAAGAAACCACCAAAAATTTTAACCAGTCATCGTTCTCACAACACTGAGGACCAGTCATTCGAAATGACTTCTCCATGCATTTTATGCATTGGTAAAAGCACTATGATGAAAAGTGTGATATGTTTTCAGGTATCTCCTATACTAAGAGAGCCACATGCTCACCGGTTTGCCCCATGATGTAGGCCTATGGACTGAACAAGAAACCACCAAAAATTTTAACCAGTCATCGTTCTCACAACACTGAGGACCAGTCATTCGAAATGACTTCTCCATGCATTTTATGCATTGGTAAAAGCACTATGATGAAAAGTGTGATATGTTTTCAGGTATCTCCTATACTAATAGAGCCACATGCTCACCGGTTTGCCCCATGATGTAGGCCTATGGACTGAACAAGAAACCACCAAAAATTTCAACCAGTCATCGTTCTCACAACACTGAGGACCAGTCATTCGAAATGACTTCTCCATGCATTTTATGCATTGGTAAAAGCACTATGATGAAAAGTGTGATATGTTTTCAGGTATCTCCTATACTAATAGAGCCACATGCTCACCGGTTTGCCACATGATGTAGGCCTATGGACTGAACAAGAAACCACCAAAAATTTTAACCAGTCATCGTTCTCACAACACTGAGGACCAGACATTCGAAATGACTTCTCCATGCATTTTATGCATTGGTAAAAGCACTATGATGAAAAGTGTGATATGTTTTCAGGTATCTCCTATACTGATAGAGCCACATGCTCACCGGTTTGCCACATGATGTAGACCTATGGACTGAACAAGAAACCACCAAAAATTTTAACCAGTCATCGTTCTCACAACACTGAGGACCAGTCATTCGAAATGACTTCTCCATGCATTTTATGCATTGGTAAAAGCACTATGATGAAAAGTGTGATATGTTTTCAGGTATCTCCTATACTAATAGAGCCACATGCTCACCGGTTTGCCACATGATGTAGGCCTATGGACTGAACAAGAAACCACCAAAAATTTTAACCAGTCATCGTTCTCACAACACTGAGGACCAGTCATTCGAAATGACTTCTCCATGCATTTTATGCATTGGTAAAAGCACTATGATGAAAAGTGTGATATGTTTTCAGGTATCTCCTATACTAATAGAGCCACATGCTCACCGGTTTGCCACATGATGTAGGCCTATGGACTGAACAAGAAACCACCAAAAATTTTAACCAGTCATCGTTCTCACAACACTGAGGACCAGTCATTCGAAATGACTTCTCCATGCATTTTATGCATTGGTAAAAGCACTATGATGAAAAGTGTGATATGTTTTCAGGTATCTCCTATACTAATAGAGCCACATGCTCACCGGTTTGCCACATGATGTAGGCCTATGGACTAGTGTTGAGCGATACCGTCCGATACTTGAAAGTATCGGTATCGGATAGTATCGGCCGATACCCGAAAAATATCGGATATCGCCGATACCGATATCCGATACCAATACAAGTCAATGGGACATCAAGTATCGGAATGTATCCTCATGGATCCCAGGGTCTGAAGGAGAGGAAACTCTCCTTCAGGCCCTGGGATCCATATTAAAGTGTAAAATAAAGAATTAAAATAAAAAATATTGTTATATTCACCTCTCCGGCGGCCCCTGGACATCAGCGGGAGGATCCGGCGTCCGGCACGGCTTCTTTCTTCAAAATGCGCGCCTTCAGGACCTGTGGAATGACGTCCCGGCTTCTGATTGGTCGCGTGCCGCCCATGTGACCGCCACGCGACCAATCAGAAGCCGCGACGTCATTCCTCAGGTCCTAGAAGGCGCTCATTCTAGGACTTTAGCTGAGGAATGACGTCGCGGCTTCTGATTGGTCGCGTGGCGGTCACATGGGCGGCACGCGACCAATCAGAAGCCGGGACGTCATTCCACAGGTCCTGAAGGCGCGCATTTTGAAGAAAGAAGCCGTGCCGGACGCCGGATCCTCCCGCTGATGTCCAGGGGCCGCCGGAGAGGTGAATATAACAATATTTTTTATTTTAATTCTTTATTTTACACTTCCGATACCGATACCCGATATCACAAAAATATCGGATCTCGGTATCGGAATTCCGATACCGCAAGTATCGGCCGATACCCGATACTTGCGGTATCGGAATGCTCAACACTACTATGGACTGAACAAGAAACCACCAAAAATTTTAACCAGTCATCGTTCTCACAACACTGAGGACCAGTCATTCGAAATGACTTCTCCATGCATTTTATGCATTGGTAAAAGCACTATGATGAAAAGTGTGATATGTTTTCAGGTATCTCCTATACTAAGAGAGCCACATGCTCACCGGTTTGCCCCATGATGTAGGCCTATGGACTGAACAAGAAACCACCAAAAATTTTAACCAGTCATCGTTCTCACAACACTGAGGACCAGTCATTCGAAATGACTTCTCCATGCATTTTATGCATTGGTAAAAGCACTATGATGAAAAGTGTGATATGTTTTCAGGTATCTCCTATACTAAGAGAGCCACATGCTCACCGGTTTGCCCCATGATGTAGGCATATGGACTGAACAAGAAACCACCAAAAATTTTAACCAGTCATCGTTCTCACAACACTGAGGACCAGTCATTCGAAATGACTTCTCCATGCATTTTATGCATTGGTAAAAGCACTATGATGAAAAGTGTGATGTTTTCAGGTATCTCCTATACTAATAGAGCCACATGCTCACCGGTTTGCCACATGATGTAGGCCTATGGACTGAACAAGAAACCACCAAAAATTTTAACCAGTCATCGTTCTCACAACACTGAGGACCAGTCATTCGAAATGACTTCTCCATGCATTTTATGCATTGGTAAAAGCACTATGATGAAAAGTGTGATATGTTTTCAGGTATCTCCTATACTAAGAGAGCCACATGCTCACCGGTTTGCCCCATGATGTAGGCCTATGGACTGAACAAGAAACCACCAAAAATTTTAACCAGTCATCGTTCTCACAACACTGAGGACCAGTCATTCGAAATGACTTCTCCATGCATTTTATGCATTGGTAAAAGCACTATGATGAAAAGTGTGATATGTTTTCAGGTATCTCCTATACTAATAGAGCCACATGCTCACCGGTTTGCCCCATGATGTAGGCCTATGGACTGAACAAGAAACCACCAAAAATTTTAACCAGTCATCGTTCTCACAACACTGAGGACCAGTCATTCGAAATGACTTCTCCATGCATTTTATGCATTGGTAAAAGCACTATGATGAAAAGTGTGATATGTTTTCAGGTATCTCCTATACTAATAGAGCCACATGCTCACCGGTTTGCCACATGATGTAGGCCTATGGACTGAACAAGAAACCACCAAAAATTTTAACCAGTCATCGTTCTCACAACACTGAGGACCAGTCATTCGAAATGACTTCTCCATGCATTTTATGCATTGGTAAAAGCACTATGATGAAAAGTGTGATATGTTTTCAGGTATCTCCTATACTAATAGAGCCACATGCTCACCGGTTTGCCACATGATGTAGGCCTATGGACTGAACAAGAAACCACCAAAAATTTTAACCAGTCATCGTTCTCACAACACTGAGGACCAGTCATTCGAAATTACTTCTCCATGCATTTTATGCATTGGTAAAAGCACTATGATGAAAAGTGTGATATGTTTTCAGGTATCTCCTATACTAATAGAGCCACATGCTCACCGGTTTGCCACATGATGTAGGCCTATGGACTGAACAAGAAACCACCAAAAATTTTAACCAGTCATCGTTCTCACAACACTGAGGACCAGTCATTCGAAATGACTTCTCCATGCATTTTATGCATTGGTAAAAGCACTATGATGAAAAGTGTGATATGTTTTCAGGTATCTCCTATACTAATAGAGCCACATGCTCACCGGTTTGCCACATGATGTAGGCCTATGGACTGAACAAGAAACCACCAAAAATTTTAACCAGTCATCGTTCTCACAACACTGAGGACCAGTCATTCGAAATGACTTCTCCATGCATTTTATGCATTGGTGAAAGCACTATGATGAAAAGTGTGATATGTTTTCAGGTTTCTCCTATACTAATAGAGCCACATGCTCACCGGTTTGCCACATGATGTAGGCCTATGGACTGAACAAGAAACCACCAAAAATTTTAACCAGTCATCGTTCTCACAACACTGAGGACCAGTCATTCGAAATGACTTCTCCATGCATTTTATGCATTGGTAAAAGCACTATGATGAAAAGTGTGATATGTTTTCAGTTATCTCCTATACTAATAGAGCCACATGCTCACCGGTTTGCCACATGATGTAGGCCTATGGACTGAACAAGAAACCACCAAAAATTTTAACCAGTCATCGTTCTCACAACACTGAGGACCAGTCATTCGAAATGACTTCTCCATGCATTTTATGCATTGGTAAAAGCACTATGATGAAAAGTGTGATATGTTTTCAGGTATCTCCAATACTAATAGAGCCACATGCTCACCGGTTTGCCACATGATGTAGGCCTATGGACTGAACAAGAAACCACCAAAAATTTTAACCAGTCATCGTTCTCACAACACTGAGGACCAGTCATTCGAAATGACTTCTCCATGCATTTTATGCATTGGTAAAAGCACTATGATGAAAAGTGTGATATGTTTTCAGGTATCTCCTATACTAATAGAGCCACATGCTCACCGGTTTGCCCCATGATGTAGGCCTATGGACTGAACAAGAAACCACCAAAAATTTTAACCAGTCATCGTTCTCACAACACTGAGGACCAGTCATTCGAAATGACTTCTCCATGCATTTTATGCATTGGTAAAAGCACTATGATGAAAAGTGTGATATGTTTTCAGGTATCTCCTATACTAATAGAGCCACATGCTCACCGGTTTGCCACATGATGTAGGCCTATGGACTGAACAAGAAACCACCAAAAATTTTAACCAGTCATCGTTCTCACAACACTGAGGACCAGTCATTCGAAATGACTTCTCCATGCATTTTATGCATTGGTAAAAGCACTATGATGAAAAGTGTGATATGTTTTCAGGTATCTCCTATACTAATAGAGCCACATGCTCACCGGTTTGCCACATGATGTAGGCCTATGGACTGAACAAGAAACCACCAAAAATTTTAACCAGTCATCGTTCTCACAACACTGAGGACCAGTCATTCGAAATTACTTCTCCATGCATTTTATGCATTGGTAAAAGCACTATGATGAAAAGTGTGATATGTTTTCAGGTATCTCCTATACTAATAGAGCCACATGCTCACCGGTTTGCCACATGATGTAGGCCTATGGACTGAACAAGAAACCACCAAAAATTTTAACCAGTCATCGTTCTCACAACACTGAGGACCAGTCATTCGAAATGACTTCTCCATGCATTTTATGCATTGGTAAAAGCACTATGATGAAAAGTGTGATATGTTTTCAGGTATCTCCTATACTAATAGAGCCACATGCTCACGGGTTTGCCACATGATGTAGGCCTATGGACTGAACAAGAAACCACCAAAAATTTTAACCAGTCATCGTTCTCACAACACTGAGGACCAGTCATTCGAAATGACTTCTCCATGCATTTTATGCATTGGTGAAAGCACTATGATGAAAAGTGTGATATGTTTTCAGGTTTCTCCTATACTAATAGAGCCACATGCTCACCGGTTTGCCACATGATGTAGGCCTATGGACTGAACAAGAAACCACCAAAAATTTTAACCAGTCATCGTTCTCACAACACTGAGGACCAGTCATTCGAAATGACTTCTCCATGCATTTTATGCATTGGTAAAAGCACTATGATGAAAAGTGTGATATGTTTTCAGTTATCTCCTATACTAATAGAGCCACATGCTCACCGGTTTGCCACATGATGTAGGCCTATGGACTGAACAAGAAACCACCAAAAATTTTAACCAGTCATCGTTCTCACAACACTGAGGACCAGTCATTCGAAATGACTTCTCCATGCATTTTATGCATTGGTAAAAGCACTATGATGAAAAGTGTGATATGTTTTCAGGTATCTCCAATACTAATAGAGCCACATGCTCACCGGTTTGCCACATGATGTAGGCCTATGGACTGAACAAGAAACCACCAAAAATTTTAACCAGTCATCGTTCTTACAACACTGAGGACCAGTCATTCGAAATGACTTCTCCATGTATTTTATGCATTGGTAAAAGCACTATGATGAAAAGTGTGATATGTTTTCAGGTATCTCCTATACTAATAGAGCCACATGCTCACCGGTTTGCCACATGACGTAGGCCTATGGACTGAACAAGAAACCACCAAAAATTTTAACCAGTCATCGTTCTCACAACACTGAGGACCAGTCATTCGAAATGACTTCTCCATGCATTTTATGCATTGGTAAAAGCACTATGATGAAAAGTGTGATATGTTTTCAGGTATCTCCTATACTAATAGAGCCACATGCTCACCGGTTTGCCACATGATGTAGGCCTATGGACTGAACAAGAAGCCACCAAAAATTTTAACCAGTCATCGTTCTCACAACACTGAGGACCAGTCATTCGAAATGACTTCTCCATGCATTTTATGCATTGGTAAAAGCACTATGATGAAAAGTGTGATATGTTTTCAGGTATCTCCTATACTAATAGAGCCACATGCTCACCGGTTTGCCACATGATGTAGGCCTATGGACTGAACAAGAAACCACCAAAAATTTTAACCAGTCATCGTTCTCACAACACTGAGGACCAGTCATTCGAAATGACTTCTCCATGCATTTTATGCATTGGTAAAAGCACTATGATGAAAAGTGTGATATGTTTTCAGGTATCTCCTATACTAATAGAGCCACATGCTCACCGGTTTGCCACATGATGTAGGCCTATGGACTGAACAAGAAGCCACCAAAAATTTTAACCAGTCATCGTTCTCACAACACTGAGGACCAGTCATTCGAAATGACTTCTCCATGCATTTTATGCATTGGTAAAAGCACTATGATGAAAAGTGTGATATGTTTTCAGGTATCTCCTATAATAATAGAGCCACATGCTCACCGGTTTGCCACATGATGTAGGCCTATGGACTGAACAAGAAACCACCAAAAATTTTAACCAGTCATCGTTCTCACAACACTGAGGACCAGTCATTCGAAATGACTTCTCCATGCATTTTATGCATTGGTAAAAGCACTATGATGAAAAGTGTGATATGTTTTCAGGTATCTCCTATACTAATAGAGCCACATGCTCACCGGTTTGCCACATGATGTAGGCCTATGGACTGAACAAGAAACCACCAAAAATTTTAACCAGTCATCGTTCTCACAACACTGAGGACCAGTCATTCGAAATGACTTCTCCATGCATTTTATGCATTGGTAAAAGCACTATGATGAAAAGTGTGATATGTTTTCAGGTATCTCCTATACTAATAGAGCCACATGCTCACCGGTTTGCCACATGATGTAGGCCTATGGACTGAACAAGAAACCACCAAAAATTTTAACCAGTCATCGTTCTCACAACACTGAGGACCAGTCATTCGAAATGACTTCTCCATGCATTTTATGCATTGGTAAAAGCACTATGATGAAAAGTGTGATATGTTTTCAGGTATCTCCTATACTAATAGAGCCACATGCTCACCGGTTTGCCACATGATGTAGGCCTATGGACTGAACAAGAAACCACCAAAAATTTTAACCAGTCATCGTTCTCACAACACTGAGGACCAGTCATTCGAAATGACTTCTCCATGCATTTTATGCATTGGTAAAAGCACTATGATGAAAAGTGTGATATGTTTTCAGGTATCTCCTATACTAATAGAGCCACATGCTCACCGGTTTGCCACATGATGTAGGCCTATGGACTGAACAAGAAACCACCAAAAATTTTAACCAGTCATCGTTCTCACAACACTGAGGACCAGTCATTCGAAATGACTTCTCCATTCATTTTATGCATTGGTAAAAGCACTATGATGAAAAGTGTGATATGTTTTCAGGTATCTCCTATACTAATAGAGCCACATGCTCACCGGTTTGCCACATGATGTAGGCCTATGGACTGAACAAGAAACCACCAAAAATTTTCACCAGTCATCGTTCTCACAACACTGAGGACTAGTCATTCGAAATGACTTCTCCATGCATTTTATGCATTGGTAAAAGCACTATGATGAAAAGTGTGATATGTTTTCAGGTATCTCCTATACTAATAGAGCCACATGCTCACCGGTTTGCCACATGATGTAGGCCTATGGACTGAACAAGAAACCACGAAAAATTTTAACCAGTCATCGTTCTTACAACACTGAGGACCAGTCATTCGAAATGACTTCTCCATGTATTTTATGCATTGGTAAAAGCACTATGATGAAAAGTGTGATATGTTTTCAGGTATCTCCTATACTAATAGAGCCACATGCTCACCGGTTTGCCACATGATGTAGGCCTATGGACTGAACAAGAAACCACCAAAAATTTTAACCAGTCATCGTTCTCACAACACTGAGGACCAGTCATTCGAAATGACTTCTCCATGCATTTTATGCATTGGTAAAAGCACTATGATGAAAAGTGTGATATGTTTTCAGGTATCTCCTATACTAATAGAGCCACATGCTCACCGGTTTGCCACATGATGTAGGCCTATGGACTGAACAAGATACCACCAAAAATTTTAACCAGTCATCGTTCTCACAACACTGAGGACCAGTCATTCGAAATGACTTCTCCATGCATTTTATGCATTGGTAAAAGCACTATGATGAAAAGTGTGATATGTTTTCAGGTATCTCCTATACTAATAGAACCACATGCTCACCGGTTTGCCACATGATGTAGGCCTATGGACTGAACAAGAAACCACCAAAAATTTTAACCAGTCATCGTTCTCACAACACTGAGGACCAGTCATTCGAAATGACTTCTCCATGCATTTTATGCATTGGTAAAAGCACTATGATGAAAAGTGTGATATGTTTTCAGGTATCTCCTATTCTAATAGAGCCACATGCTCACCGGTTTGCCACATGATGTAGGCCTATGGACTGAACAAGAAACCACCAAAAATTTTAACCAGTCATCGTTCTCACAACACTGAGGACCAGTCATTCGAAATGACTTCTCCATGCATTTTATGCATTGGTAAAAGCACTATGATGAAAAGTGTGATATGTTTTCAGGTATCTCCTATACTAATAGAGCCACATGCTCACCGGTTTGCCACATGATGTAGGCCTATGGACTGAACAAGAAACCACCAAAAATTTTAACCAGTCATCGTTCTCACAACACTGAGGACCAGTCATTCGAAATGACTTCTCCATGCATTTTATGCATTGGTAAAAGCACTATGATGAAAAGTGTGATATGTTTTCAGGTATCTCCTATACTAATAGAGCCACATGCTCACCGGTTTGCCACATGATGTAGGCCTATGGACTGAACAAGAAACCACCAAAAATTTTAACCAGTCATCGTTCTCACAACACTGAGGACCAGTCATTCGAAATGACTTCTCCATGCATTTTATGCATTGGTAAAAGCACTATGATGAAAAGTGTGATATGTTTTCAGGTATCTCCTATACTAATAGAGCCACATGCTCACCGGTTTGCCACATGATGTAGGCCTATGGACTGAACAAGAAACCACCAAAAATTTTAACCAGTCATCGTTCTCACAACACTGAGGACCAGTCATTCGAAATGACTTCTCCATGCATTTTATGCATTGGTAAAAGCACTATGATGAAAAGTGTGATATGTTTTCAGGTATCTCCTATACTAATAGAGCCACATGCTCACCGGTTTGCCACATGATGTAGGCCTATGGACTGAACAAGAAACCACCAAAAATTTCAACCAGTCATCGTTCTCACAACACTGAGGACCAGTCATTCGAAATGACTTCTCCATGCATTTTATGCATTGGTAAAAGCACTATGATGAAAAGTGTGATATGTTTTCAGGTATCTCCTATACTAATAGAGCCACATGCTCACCGGTTTGCCACATGATGTAGGCCTATGGACTGAACAAGAAACCACCAAAAATTTTAACCAGTCATCGTTCTCACAACACTGAGGACCAGTCATTCGAAATGACTTCTCCATGCATTTTATGCATTGGTAAAAGCACTATGATGAAAAGTGTGATATGTTTTCAGGTATCTCCTATACTAATAGAGCCACATGCTCACCGGTTTGCCACATGATGTAGGCCTATGGACTGAACAAGAAACCACCAAAAATTTTAACCAGTCATCGTTCTCACAACACTGAGGACCAGTCATTCGAAATGACTTCTCCATGCATTTTATGCATTGGTAAAAGCACTATGATGAAAAGTGTGATATGTTTTCAGGTATCTCCTATACTAATAGAGCCACATGCTCACCGGTTTGCCACATGATGTAGGCCTATGGACTGAACAAGAAACCACCAAAAATTTTAACCAGTCATCGTTCTCACAACACTGAGGACCAGTCATTCGAAATGATTTCTCCATGCATTTTATGCATTGGTAAAAGCACTATGATGAAAAGTGTGATATGTTTTCAGGTATCTCCTATACTAATAGAGCCACATGCTCACCGGTTTGCCACATGATGTAGGCCTATGGACTGAACAAGAAACCACCAAAAATTTTAACCAGTCATCGTTCTCACAACACTGAGGGCCAGTCATTCGAAATGACTTCTCCATGCATTTTATGCATTGGTAAAAGCACTATGATGAAAAGTGTGATATGTTTTCAGGTATCTCCTATACTAATAGAGCCACATGCTCACCGGTTTGCCACATGATGTAGGCCTATGGACTGAACAAGAAACCACCAAAAATTTTAACCAGTCATCGTTCTCACAACACTGAGGACCAGTCATTCGAAATGACTTCTCCATGCATTTTATGCATTGGTAAAAGCACTATGATGAAAAGTGTGATATGTTTTCAGGTATCTCCTATACTAATAGAGCCACATGCTCACCGGTTTGCCACATGATGTAGGCCTATGGACTGAACAAGAAACCACCAAAAATTTTAACCAGTCATCGTTCTCACAACACTGAGGACCAGTTATTCGAAATGACTTCTCCATGCATTTTATGCATTGGTAAAAGCACTATGATGAAAAGTGTGATATGTTTTCAGGTATCTCCTATACTAATAGAGCCACATGCTCACCGGTTTGCCACATGATGTAGGCCTATGGACTGAACAAGAAACCACCAAAAATTTTAACCAGTCATCGTTCTCACAACACTGAGGACCAGTCATTCGAAATGACTTCTCCATGCATTTTATGCATTGGTAAAAGCACTATGATGAAAAGTGTGATATGTTTTCAGGTATCTCCTATACTAATAGAGCCACATGCTCACCGGTTTGCCACATGATGTAGGCCTATGGACTGAACAAGAAACCACCAAAAATATTAACCAGTCATCGTTCTCACAACACTGAGGACCAGTCATTAGAAACGACTTCTCCATGCATTTTATGCATTGGTAAAAGCACTATGATGAAAAGTGTGATATGTTTTCAGGTATCTCCTATACTAATAGAGCCACATGCTCACCGGTTTGCCACATGATGTAGGCCTATGGACTGAACAAGAAACCACCAAAAATTTTAACCAGTCATCGTTCTCACAACACTGAGGACCAGTCATTCGAAATGACTTCTCCATGCATTTTATGCATTGGTAAAAGCACTATGATGAAAAGTGTGATATGTTTTCAGGTATCTCCTATACTAATAGAGCCACATGCTCACCGGTTTACAACATGATGTAGGCCTATGGACTGAACAAGAAACCACCAAAAATTTTAACCAGTCATCGTTCTCACAACACTGAGGACCAGTCATTCGAAATGACTTCTCCATGCATTTTATGCATTGGTAAAAGCACTATGATGAAAAGTGTGATATGTTTTCAGGTATCTCCTATACTAATAGAGCCACATGCTCACCGGTTTGCCACATGATGTAGGCCTATGGACTGAACAAGAAACCACCAAAAATTTTAACCAGTCATCGTTCTCACAACACTGAGGACCAGTCATTCGAAATGACTTCTCCATGCATTTTATGCATTGGTAAAAGCACTATGATGAAAAGTGTGATATGTTTTCAGGTATCTCCAATACTATTAGAGCCACATGCTCACCGGTTTGCCACATGATGTAGGCCTATGGACTGAACAAGAAACCACCAAAAATTTTAACCAGTCATCGTTCTCACAACACTGAGGACCAGTCATTCGAAATGACTTCTCCATGTATTTTATGCATTGGTAAAAGCACTATGATGAAAAGTGTGATATGTTTTCAGGTATCTCCTATACTAATAGAGCCACATGCTCACCGGTTTGCCACATGATGTAGGCCTATGGACTGAACAAGAAACCACCAAAAATTTTAACCAGTCATCGTTCTCACAACACTGAGGACCAGTCATTCGAAATGACTTCTCCATGCATTTTATGCATTGGTAAAAGCACTATGATGAAAAGTGTGATATGTTTTCAGGTATCTCCTATACTAATAGAGCCACATGCTCACCGGTTTGCCACATGATGTAGGCCTATGGACTGAACAAGAAGCCACCAAAAATTTTAACCAGTCATCGTTCTCACAACACTGAGGACCAGTCATTCGAAATGACTTCTCCATGCATTTTATGCATTGGTAAAAGCACTATGATGAAAAGTGTGATATGTTTTCAGGTATCTCCTATACTAATAGAGCCACATGCTCACCGGTTTGCCACATGATGTAGGCCTATGGACTGAACAAGAAACCACCAAAAATTTTAACCAGTCATCGTTCTCACAACACTGAGGACCAGTCATTCGAAATGACTTCTCCATGCATTTTATGCATTGGTAAAAGCACTATGATGAAAAGTGTGATATGTTTTCAGGTATCTCCTATACTAATAGAGCCACATGCTCATCGGTTTGCCACATGATGTAGGCCTATGGACTGAACAAGAAGCCACCAAAAATTTTAACCAGTCATCGTTCTCACAACACTGAGGACCAGTCATTCGAAATGACTTCTCCATGCATTTTATGCATTGGTAAAAGCACTATGATGAAAAGTGTGATATGTTTTCAGGTATCTCCTATACTAATAGAGCCACATGCTCACCGGTTTGCCACATGATGTAGGCCTATGGACTGAACAAGAAACCACCAAAAATTTTAACCAGTCATCGTTCTCACAACACTGAGGACCAGTCATTCGAAATGACTTCTCCATGCATTTTATGCATTGGTAAAAGCACTATGATGAAAAGTGTGATATGTTTTCAGGTATCTCCTATACTAATAGAGCCACATGCTCACCGGTTTGCCACATGATGTAGGCCTATGGACTGAACAAGAAACCACCAAAAATTTTAACCAGTCATCGTTCTCACAACACTGAGGACCAGTCATTCGAAATGACTTCTCCATGCATTTTATGCATTGGTAAAAGCACTATGATGAAAAGTGTGATATGTTTTCAGGTATCTCCTATACTAATAGAGCCACATGCTCACCGGTTTGCCACATGATGTAGGCCTATGGACTGAACAAGAAACTACCAAAAATTTTAACCAGTCATCGTTCTCACAACACTGAGGACCAGTCATTCGAAATGACTTCTCCATGCATTTTATGCATTGGTAAAAGCACTATGATGAAAAGTGTGATATGTTTTCAGGTATCTCCTATACTAATAGAGCCACATGCTCACCGGTTTGCCACATGATGTAGGCCTATGGACTGAACAAGAAACCACCAAAAATTTTAACCAGTCATCGTTCTCACAACACTGAGGACCAGTCATTCGAAATGACTTCTCCATGCATTTTATGCATTGGTAAAAGCACTATGATGAAAAGTGTGATATGTTTTCAGGTATCTCCTATACTAATAGAGCCACATGCTCACCGGTTTGCCACATGATGTAGGCCTATGGACTGAACAAGAAACCACCAAAAATTTTAACCAGTCATCGTTCTCACAACACTGAGGACCAGACATTCGAAATGACTTCTCCATGCATTTTATGCATTGGTAAAAGCACTATGATGAAAAGTGTGATATGTTTTCAGGTATCTCCTATACTGATAGAGCCACATGCTCACCGGTTTGCCACATGATGTAGACCTATGGACTGAACAAGAAACCACCAAAAATTTTAACCAGTCATCGTTCTCACAACACTGAGGACCAGTCATTCGAAATGACTTCTCCATGCATTTTATGCATTGGTAAAAGCACTATGATGAAAAGTGTGATATGTTTTCAGGTATCTCCTATACTAATAGAGCCACATGCTCACCGGTTTGCCACATGATGTAGGCCTATGGACTGAACAAGAAACCACCAAAAATTTTAACCAGTCATCGTTCTCACAACACTGAGGACCAGTCATTCGAAATGACTTCTCCATGCATTTTATGCATTGGTAAAAGCACTATGATGAAAAGTGTGATATGTTTTCAGGTATCTCCTATACTAATAGAGCCACATGCTCACCGGTTTGCCACATGATGTAGGCCTATGGACTGAACAAGAAACCACCAAAAATTTTAACCAGTCATCGTTCTCACAACACTGAGGACCAGTCATTCGAAATGACTTCTCCATGCATTTTATGCATTGGTAAAAGCACTATGATGAAAAGTGTGATATGTTTTCAGGTATCTCCTATACTAATAGAGCCACATGCTCACCGGTTTGCCACATGATGTAGGCCTATGGACTGAACAAGAAACCACCAAAAATTTTAACCAGTCATCGTTCTCACAACACTGAGGACCAGTCATTCGAAATGACTTCTCCATGCATTTTATGCATTGGTAAAAGCACTATGATGAAAAGTGTGATATGTTTTCAGGTATCTCCTATACTAATAGAGCCACATGCTCACCGGTTTGCCACATGATGTAGGCCTATGGACTGAACAAGAAACCACCAAAAATTTTAACCAGTCATCGTTCTCACAACACTGAGGACCAGTCATTCGAAATGACTTCTCCATGCATTTTATGCATTGGTAAAAGCACTATGATGAAAAGTGTGATATGTTTTCAGGTATCTCCTATACTAAGAGAGCCACATGCTCACCGGTTTGCCCCATGATGTAGGCCTATGGACTGAACAAGAAACCACCAAAAATTTTAACCAGTCATCGTTCTCACAACACTGAGGACCAGTCATTCGAAATGACTTCTCCATGCATTTTATGCATTGGTAAAAGCACTATGATGAAAAGTGTGATATGTTTTCAGGTATCTCCTATACTAATAGAGCCACATGCTCACCGGTTTGCCCCATGATGTAGGCCTATGGACTGAACAAGAAACCACCAAAAATTTCAACCAGTCATCGTTCTCACAACACTGAGGACCAGTCATTCGAAATGACTTCTCCATGCATTTTATGCATTGGTAAAAGCACTATGATGAAAAGTGTGATATGTTTTCAGGTATCTCCTATACTAATAGAGCCACATGCTCACCGGTTTGCCACATGATGTAGGCCTATGGACTGAACAAGAAACCACCAAAAATTTTAACCAGTCATCGTTCTCACAACACTGAGGACCAGACATTCGAAATGACTTCTCCATGCATTTTATGCATTGGTAAAAGCACTATGATGAAAAGTGTGATATGTTTTCAGGTATCTCCTATACTGATAGAGCCACATGCTCACCGGTTTGCCACATGATGTAGACCTATGGACTGAACAAGAAACCACCAAAAATTTTAACCAGTCATCGTTCTCACAACACTGAGGACCAGTCATTCGAAATGACTTCTCCATGCATTTTATGCATTGGTAAAAGCACTATGATGAAAAGTGTGATATGTTTTCAGGTATCTCCTATACTAATAGAGCCACATGCTCACCGGTTTGCCACATGATGTAGGCCTATGGACTGAACAAGAAACCACCAAAAATTTTAACCAGTCATCGTTCTCACAACACTGAGGACCAGTCATTCGAAATTACTTCTCCATGCATTTTATGCATTGGTAAAAGCACTATGATGAAAAGTGTGATATGTTTTCAGGTATCTCCTATACTAATAGAGCCACATGCTCACCGGTTTGCCACATGATGTAGGCCTATGGACTGAACAAGAAACCACCAAAAATTTTAACCAGTCATCGTTCTCACAACACTGAGGACCAGTCATTCGAAATGACTTCTCCATGCATTTTATGCATTGGTAAAAGCACTATGATGAAAAGTGTGATATGTTTTCAGGTATCTCCTATACTAATAGAGCCACATGCTCACCGGTTTGCCACATGATGTAGGCCTATGGACTAGTGTTGAGCGATACCGTCCGATACTTGAAAGTATCGGTATCGGATAGTATCGGCCGATACCCGAAAAATATCGGATATCGCCGATACCGATATCCGATACCAATACAAGTCAATGGGACATCAAGTATCGGAATGTATCCTCATGGATCCCAGGGTCTGAAGGAGAGGAAACTCTCCTTCAGGCCCTGGGATCCATATTAAAGTGTAAAATAAAGAATTAAAATAAAAAATATTGTTATATTCACCTCTCCGGCGGCCCCTGGACATCAGCGGGAGGATCCGGCGTCCGGCACGGCTTCTTTCTTCAAAATGCGCGCCTTCAGGACCTGTGGAATGACGTCCCGGCTTCTGATTGGTCGCGTGCCGCCCATGTGACCGCCACGCGACCAATCAGAAGCCGCGACGTCATTCCTCAGGTCCTAGAAGGCGCTCATTCTAGGACTTTAGCTGAGGAATGACGTCGCGGCTTCTGATTGGTCGCGTGGCGGTCACATGGGCGGCACGCGACCAATCAGAAGCCGGGACGTCATTCCACAGGTCCTGAAGGCGCGCATTTTGAAGAAAGAAGCCGTGCCGGACGCCGGATCCTCCCGCTGATGTCCAGGGGCCGCCGGAGAGGTGAATATAACAATATTTTTTATTTTAATTCTTTATTTTACACTTCCGATACCGATACCCGATATCACAAAAATATCGGATCTCGGTATCGGAATTCCGATACCGCAAGTATCGGCCGATACCCGATACTTGCGGTATCGGAATGCTCAACACTACTATGGACTGAACAAGAAACCACCAAAAATTTTAACCAGTCATCGTTCTCACAACACTGAGGACCAGTCATTCGAAATGACTTCTCCATGCATTTTATGCATTGGTAAAAGCACTATGATGAAAAGTGTGATATGTTTTCAGGTATCTCCTATACTAAGAGAGCCACATGCTCACCGGTTTGCCCCATGATGTAGGCCTATGGACTGAACAAGAAACCACCAAAAATTTTAACCAGTCATCGTTCTCACAACACTGAGGACCAGTCATTCGAAATGACTTCTCCATGCATTTTATGCATTGGTAAAAGCACTATGATGAAAAGTGTGATATGTTTTCAGGTATCTCCTATACTAAGAGAGCCACATGCTCACCGGTTTGCCCCATGATGTAGGCATATGGACTGAACAAGAAACCACCAAAAATTTTAACCAGTCATCGTTCTCACAACACTGAGGACCAGTCATTCGAAATGACTTCTCCATGCATTTTATGCATTGGTAAAAGCACTATGATGAAAAGTGTGATATGTTTTCAGGTATCTCCTATACTAATAGAGCCACATGCTCACCGGTTTGCCACATGATGTAGGCCTATGGACTGAACAAGAAACCACCAAAAATTTTAACCAGTCATCGTTCTCACAACACTGAGGACCAGTCATTCGAAATGACTTCTCCATGCATTTTATGCATTGGTAAAAGCACTATGATGAAAAGTGTGATATGTTTTCAGGTATCTCCTATACTAAGAGAGCCACATGCTCACCGGTTTGCCCCATGATGTAGGCCTATGGACTGAACAAGAAACCACCAAAAATTTTAACCAGTCATCGTTCTCACAACACTGAGGACCAGTCATTCGAAATGACTTCTCCATGCATTTTATGCATTGGTAAAAGCACTATGATGAAAAGTGTGATATGTTTTCAGGTATCTCCTATACTAATAGAGCCACATGCTCACCGGTTTGCCCCATGATGTAGGCCTATGGACTGAACAAGAAACCACCAAAAATTTTAACCAGTCATCGTTCTCACAACACTGAGGACCAGTCATTCGAAATGACTTCTCCATGCATTTTATGCATTGGTAAAAGCACTATGATGAAAAGTGTGATATGTTTTCAGGTATCTCCTATACTAATAGAGCCACATGCTCACCGGTTTGCCACATGATGTAGGCCTATGGACTGAACAAGAAACCACCAAAAATTTTAACCAGTCATCGTTCTCACAACACTGAGGACCAGTCATTCGAAATGACTTCTCCATGCATTTTATGCATTGGTAAAAGCACTATGATGAAAAGTGTGATATGTTTTCAGGTATCTCCTATACTAATAGAGCCACATGCTCACCGGTTTGCCACATGATGTAGGCCTATGGACTGAACAAGAAACCACCAAAAATTTTAACCAGTCATCGTTCTCACAACACTGAGGACCAGTCATTCGAAATGACTTCTCCATGCATTTTATGCATTGGTAAAAGCACTATGATGAAAAGTGTGATATGTTTTCAGGTATCTCCTATACTAAGAGAGCCACATGCTCACCGGTTTGCCCCATGATGTAGGCCTATGGACTGAACAAGAAACCACCAAAAATTTTAACCAGTCATCGTTCTCACAACACTGAGGACCAGTCATTCGAAATGACTTCTCCATGCATTTTATGCATTGGTAAAAGCACTATGATGAAAAGTGTGATATGTTTTCAGGTATCTCCTATACTAATAGAGCCACATGCTCACCGGTTTGCCCCATGATGTAGGCCTATGGACTGAACAAGAAACCACCAAAAATTTTAACCAGTCATCGTTCTCACAACACTGAGGACCAGTCATTCGAAATGACTTCTCCATGCATTTTATGCATTGGTAAAAGCACTATGATGAAAAGTGTGATATGTTTTCAGGTATCTCCTATACTAATAGAGCCACATGCTCACCGGTTTGCCACATGATGTAGGCCTATGGACTGAACAAGAAACCACCAAAAATTTTAACCAGTCATCGTTCTCACAACACTGAGGACCAGTCATTCGAAATGACTTCTCCATGCATTTTATGCATTGGTAAAAGCACTATGATGAAAAGTGTGATATGTTTTCAGGTATCTCCTATACTAATAGAGCCACATGCTCACCGGTTTGCCACATGATGTAGGCCTATGGACTGAACAAGAAACCACCAAAAATTTTAACCAGTCATCGTTCTCACAACACTGAGGACCAGTCATTCGAAATTACTTCTCCATGCATTTTATGCATTGGTAAAAGCACTATGATGAAAAGTGTGATATGTTTTCAGGTATCTCCTATACTAATAGAGCCACATGCTCACCGGTTTGCCACATGATGTAGGCCTATGGACTGAACAAGAAACCACCAAAAATTTTAACCAGTCATCGTTCTCACAACACTGAGGACCAGTCATTCGAAATGACTTCTCCATGCATTTTATGCATTGGTAAAAGCACTATGATGAAAAGTGTGATATGTTTTCAGGTATCTCCTATACTAATAGAGCCACATGCTCACCGGTTTGCCACATGATGTAGGCCTATGGACTGAACAAGAAACCACCAAAAATTTTAACCAGTCATCGTTCTCACAACACTGAGGACCAGTCATTCGAAATGACTTCTCCATGCATTTTATGCATTGGTGAAAGCACTATGATGAAAAGTGTGATATGTTTTCAGGTTTCTCCTATACTAATAGAGCCACATGCTCACCGGTTTGCCACATGATGTAGGCCTATGGACTGAACAAGAAACCACCAAAAATTTTAACCAGTCATCGTTCTCACAACACTGAGGACCAGTCATTCGAAATGACTTCTCCATGCATTTTATGCATTGGTAAAAGCACTATGATGAAAAGTGTGATATGTTTTCAGTTATCTCCTATACTAATAGAGCCACATGCTCACCGGTTTGCCACATGATGTAGGCCTATGGACTGAACAAGAAACCACCAAAAATTTTAACCAGTCATCGTTCTCACAACACTGAGGACCAGTCATTCGAAATGACTTCTCCATGCATTTTATGCATTGGTAAAAGCACTATGATGAAAAGTGTGATATGTTTTCAGGTATCTCCAATACTAATAGAGCCACATGCTCACCGGTTTGCCACATGATGTAGGCCTATGGACTGAACAAGAAACCACCAAAAATTTTAACCAGTCATCGTTCTCACAACACTGAGGACCAGTCATTCGAAATGACTTCTCCATGCATTTTATGCATTGGTAAAAGCACTATGATGAAAAGTGTGATATGTTTTCAGGTATCTCCTATACTAATAGAGCCACATGCTCACCGGTTTGCCCCATGATGTAGGCCTATGGACTGAACAAGAAACCAGCAAAAATTTTAACCAGTCATCGTTCTCACAACACTGAGGACCAGTCATTCGAAATGACTTCTCCATGCATTTTATGCATTGGTAAAAGCACTATGATGAAAAGTGTGATATGTTTTCAGGTATCTCCTATACTAATAGAGCCACATGCTCACCGGTTTGCCACATGATGTAGGCCTATGGACTGAACAAGAAACCACCAAAAATTTTAACCAGTCATCGTTCTCACAACACTGAGGACCAGTCATTCGAAATGACTTCTCCATGCATTTTATGCATTGGTAAAAGCACTATGATGAAAAGTGTGATATGTTTTCAGGTAACTCCTATACTAATAGAGCCACATGCTCACTGGTTTGCCACATGCTGTAGGCCTATGGACTGAACAAGAAACCACCAAAAATTTTAACCAGTCATCGTTCTCACAACACTGAGGACCAGTCATTCGAAATGGCTTCTCCATGCATTTTATGCATTGGTAAAAGCACTATGATGAAAAGTGTGATATGTTTTCAGGTATCTCCTATACTAATAGAGCCACATGCTCACCGGTTTGCCACATGATGTAGGCCTATGGACTGATCAAGAAACCACCAAAAATTTTAACCAGTCATCGTTCTCACAACACTGAGGACCAGTCATTCGAAATGACTTCTCCATGCATTTTATGCATTGGTAAAAGCACTATGATGAAAAGTGTGATATGTTTTCAGGTATCTCCTATACTAATAGAGCCACATGCTCACCGGTTTGCCACATGATGTAGGCCTATGGACTGAACAAGAAACCACCAAAAATTTTAACCAGTCATCGTTCTCACAACACTGAGGACCAGTCATTCGAAATGACTTCTCCATGCATTTTATGCATTGGTAAAAGCACTCTGATGAAAAGTGTGATATGTTTTCAGGTATCTCCTATACTAATAGAGCCACATGCTCACCGGTTTGCCACATGATGTAGGCCTATGGACTGAACAAGAAACCACCAAAAATTTTAACCAGTCATCGTTCTCACAACACTGAGGACCAGTCATTCGAAATGACTTCTCCATGCATTTTATGCATTGGTAAAAGCACTATGATGAAAAGTGTGATATGTTTTCAGGTATCTCCTATACTAATAGAGCCACATGCTCACCGGTTTGCCACATGATGTAGGCCTATGGACTGAACAAGAAACCACCAAAAATTTTAACCAGTCATCGTTCTCACAACACTGAGGACCAGTCATTCGAAATGACTTCTCCATGCATTTTATGCATTGGTAAAAGCACTATGATGAAAAGTGTGATATGTTTTCAGGTATCTCCTATACTAATAGAGCCACATGCTCACCGGTTTGCCACATGATGTAGGCCTATGGACTGAACAAGAAACCACCAAAAATTTTAACCAGTCATCGTTCTCACAACACTGAGGACCAGTCATTCGAAATGACTTCTCCATGCATTTTATGCATTGGTAAAAGCACTATGATGAAAAGTGTGATATGTTTTCAGGTATCTCCTATACTAATAGAGCCACATGCTCACCGGTGTGCCACATGCTGTAGGCCTATGGACTGAACAAGAAACCACCAAAAATTTTAACCAGTCATCGTTCTCACAACACTGAGGACCAGTCATTCGAAATGGCTTCTCCATGCATTTTATGCATTGGTAAAAGCACTATGATGAAAAGTGTGATATGTTTTCAGGTATCTCCTATACTAATAGAGCCACATGCTCACCGGTTTGCCACATGATGTAGGCCTATGGACTGAACAAGAAACCACCAAAAATTTTAACCAGTCATCGTTCTCACAACACTGAGGACCAGTCATTCGAAATGACTTCTCCATGCATTTTATGCATTGGTAAAAGCACTATGATGAAAAGTGTGATATGTTTTCAGGTATCTCCTATACTAATAGAGCCACATGCTCACCGGTTTGCCACATGATGTAGGCCTATGGACTGAACAAGAAACCACCAAAAATTTTAACCAGTCATCGTTCTCACAACACTGAGGACCAGTCATTCGAAATGACTTCTCCATGCATTTTATGCATTGGTAAAAGCACTATGATGAAAAGTGTGATATGTTTTCAGGTAACTCCTATACTAATAGAGCCACATGCTCACTGGTTTGCCACATGCTGTAGGCCTATGGACTGAACAAGAAACCACCAAAAATTTTAACCAGTCATCGTTCTCACAACACTGAGGACCAGTCATTCGAAATGGCTTCTCCATGCATTTTATGCATTGGTAAAAGCACTATGATGAAAAGTGTGATATGTTTTCAGGTATCTCCTATACTAATAGAGCCACATGCTCACCGGTTTGCCACATGATGTAGGCCTATGGACTGATCAAGAAACCACCAAAAATTTTAACCAGTCATCGTTCTCACAACACTGAGGACCAGTCATTCGAAATGACTTCTCCATGCATTTTATGCATTGGTAAAAGCACTATGATGAAAAGTGTGATATGTTTTCAGGTATCTCCTATACTAATAGAGCCACATGCTCACCGGTTTGCCACATGATGTAGGCCTATGGACTGAACAAGAAACCACCAAAAATTTTAACCAGTCATCGTTCTCACAACACTGAGGACCAGTCATTCGAAATGACTTCTCCATGCATTTTATGCATTGGTAAAAGCACTATGATGAAAAGTGTGATGTTTTCAGGTATCTCCTATACTAATGGAGCCACATGCTCACCGGTTTGCCACATGATGTAGGCCTATGGACTGAACAAGAAAACACCAAAAATTTTAACCAGTCATCGTTCTCACAACACTGAGGACCAGTCATTCGAAATGACTTCTCCATGCATTTTATGCATTGGTAAAAGCACTATGATGAAAAGTGTGATATGTTTTCAGGTATCTCCTATACTAATAGAGCAACATGCTCACCGGTTTGCCACATGATGTAGGCCTATGGACTGAACAAGAAACTACCAAAAATTTTAACCAGTCATCGTTCTCACAACACTGAGGACCAGTCATTCGAAATGACTTCTCCATGCATTTTATGCATTGGTAAAAGCACTATGATGAAAAGTGTGATATGTTTTCAGGTATCTCCTATACTAATAGAGCCACATGCTCACCGGTTTGCCACATGATGTAGGCCTATGGACTGAACAAGAAACCACCAAAAATTTTAACCAGTCATCGTTCTCACAACACTGAGGACCAGTCATTCGAAATGACTTCTCCATGCATTTTATGCATTGGTAAAAGCACTATGATGAAAAGTGTGATATGTTTTCAGGTATCTCCTATACTAATAGAGCCACATGCTCACCGGTTTGCCACATGATGTAGGCCTATGGACTGAGCAAGAAACCACCAAAAATTTTAACCAGTCATCGTTCTCACAACACTGAGGACTAGTCATTCGAAATGACTTCTCCATGCATTTTATGCATTGGTAAAAGCACTATGATGAAAAGTGTGATGTTTTCAGGTATCTCCTATACTAATAGAGCCACATGCTCACCGGTTTGCCACATGATGTAGGCCTATGGACTGAACAAGAAACCACCCAAAATTTTAACCAGTAATCGTTCTCACAACACTGAGGACCAGTCATTCGAAATGACTTCTCCATGCATTTTATGCATTGGTAAAAGCACTATGATGAAAAGTGTGATATGTTTTCAGGTATCTCCTATACTAATAGAGCCACATGCTCACCGGTTTGCCACATGATGTAGGCCTATGGACTGAACAAGAAACCACCAAAAATTTTAACCAGTCATCGTTCTCACAACACTGAGGACCAGTCATTCGAAATGACTTCTCCATGCATTTTATGCATTGGTAAAAGCACTATGATGAAAAGTGTGATATGTTTTCAGGTATCTCCTATACTAATAGAGCCACATGCTCACCGGTTTGCCACATGATGTAGGCCTATGGACTGAACAAGAAACCACCAAAAATTTTAACCAGTCATCGTTCTCACAACACTGAGGACCAGTCATTCGAAATGACTTCTCCATGCATTTTATGCATTGGTAAAAGCACTATGATGAAAAGTGTGATATGTTTTCAGGTATCTCCTATACTAATAGAGCCACATGCTCACGGGTTTGCCACATGATGTAGGCCTATGGACTGAACAAGAAAGCACCAAAAATTTTAACCAGTCATCGTTCTCACAACACTGAGGACCAGTCATTCGAAATGACTTCTCCATGCATTTTATGCATTGGTAAAAGCACTATGATGAAAAGTGTGATATGTTTTCAGGTATCTCCTATACTAATAGAGCCACATGCTCACCGGTTGGCCACATGATGTAGGCCTTTGGACTGAACAAGAAACCACCAAAAATTTTAACCAGTCATCGTTCTCACAACACTGAGGACCAGTCATTCGAAATGACTTCTCCATGCATTTTATGCATTGGTAAAAGCACTATGATGAAAAGTGTGATATGTTTTCAGGTATCTCCTATACTAATAGAGCCACATGCTCACCGGTTTGCCACATGATGTAGTCCTATGGACTGAACAAGAAACCACCAAAAATTTTAACCAGTCATCGTTCTCACAACACTGAGGACTAGTCTTTCGAAATGACTTCTCCATGCATTTTATGCATTGGTAAAAGCACTATGATGAAAAGTGTGATATGTTTTCAGGTAACTCCTATACTAATAGAGCCACATGCTCACCGGTTTGCCACATGCTGTAGGCCTATGGACTGAACAAGAAACCACCAAAAATTTTAACCAGTCATCGTTCTCACAACACTGAGGACCAGTCATTCGAAATGGCTTCTCCATGCATTTTATGCATTGGTAAAAGCACTATGATGAAAAGTGTGATATGTTTTCAGGTATCTCCTATACTAATAGAGCCACATGCTCACCGGTTTGCCACATGATGTAGGCCTATGGACTGAACAAGAAACCACCAAAAATTTTAACTAGTCATCGTTCTCACGACACTGAGGACCAGTCATTCGAAATGACTTCTCCATGCATTTTATGCATTGGTAAAAGCACTATGATGAAAAGTGTGATATGTTTTCAGGTATCTCCTATACTAATAGAGCCACATGCTCACCGGTTTGCCACATGATGTAGGCCTATGGACTGAACAAGAAACCACCAAAAATTTTAACCAGTCATCGTTCTCACAACACTGAGGACCAGTCATTCGAAATGACTTCTCCATGCATTTTATGCATTGGTAAAAGCACTATGATGAAAAGTGTGATGTTTTCAGGTAACTCCTATACTAATAGAGCCACATGCTCACCGGTTTGCCACATGCTGTAGGCCTATGGACTGAACAAGAAACCACCAAAAATTTTAACCAGTCATCGTTCTCACAACACTGAGGACCAGTCATTCGAAATGGCTTCTCCATGCATTTTATGCATTGGTAAAAGCACTATGATGAAAAGTGATATGTTTTCAGGTATCTCCTATACTAATAGAGCCACATGCTCACCGGTTTGCCACATGATGTAGGCCTATGGACTGAACAAGAAACTGTTAAGGACTGGCGGAACGCACCATGTATAGATGGTACGAAACTAGGTGCGTTCGCAGTCCGAGGTCCACCGTGCAGGTAAAAGACCCTGCAGCTAGCAAGACGGACAATATGGCGGTACACTAAAGGATACACGCGTGGGTTAAACCTCACCCAGCGTGAAGAAAGCGATCCTGTTAATCCACAGGACCGCAGTACCGCACTAGTGCGCGAGCAAGTGGTCAGCGGACTTAACCCCAGAAGGGATTGGAGCCCGATTAGACCCTTGCTGGCGTAACACCGCAACTGGGTGTGTAGAGAACTTAAGAAGTATAAGTGCACAAGAGTGCGAGCGATGCCGCACTAACGGACGCCACTAACCACCCAGACTCGGGTACGGAAAGCGCAAGGCAGGCGCACGGCGCCGTACTGGCAGGCACAGCTACAGGACGCTGAGATGTGTGTCTAGTGCTGTAGGCTAAGTCGGGCGCTAGGTAGCAGCCATACACCTTCCGCGAACAGACATTCAATAGGGAAGGGATTTCAAAGGACGACTTGCACTCACAACATACACACATCAACAATTGTTAGACAATACTAGCGCATGGCCGTGCGGTCATGCGCAGTTTATATAGGAGCAGCACAGGAAGTGGCCACAGCACTTTTGCCCTTCTAGGACCTGCCAAGAGGACCAATGGAATGTGCTGCAGAGCCTGAGCACATGACCCTCGATCTCCAACGGGAGACCTTACGCTGGGCATGCTCAGTACACGCAGACAAGGACTTAGTCCCAGAGAAGTCCGCTCGCTGCTGACCAGTACTGACTTTAATGGCAGAGACTGGAGAAGCAGCACTAACTCTCTGAACAGAGTGAGAATGAGCAAGACGCTGGGACCGACGTCCTTGCTGAGCAGGCTCCACTGCGGCTGGACAAGAATGGGAGACCGCAGCGGAAGTGGCTCGAGATTCCCCCAGTGCAGAAGCGGGAACTCGACCCCTAACATTACCCCCCCTCCTAGGGCCCCCCCCTCCTTGGGCCTCGCTACGTTCAAAGGCAGCAATGAGCTGCGGAGCCCGAATGTGCTCCACAGGCTCCCAGGTTCTATCCTCTGGACCATGACCCTTCCAATCCACCAAATAAAATTTTTTGCCACGTACCACCTTGCTTCCCACAATAGCATTCACCTCAAATTCATCCGTGGATGAACCCGATGTCCCAGCAGAAGACTCAGAAAACCGAGACAAGCGAACGGGCTTTAAGAGGGAAACGTGAAAGGTATCGGTGATACCAAGGCGTGGAGGAATGGCCAAACGGTAAACCACAGGGTTGACCTGTTCCAGAACTTTAAACGGGCCAATGTAGCGAGGAGCAAACTTAGTGGACTCAACTCGCAGCCTGATGTTACGGGCGGAGAGCCACACTAAGTCGCCGGGAGCAAAGACCGGAGCGGGGCGCCGGTGTGTATCAGCCGAAACCCTCATTCTCTCCTTGGAGGCCCGGATAGCATCCTATGTGCGGTCCCAGATGTCACGTGCCTCCACCGCCCAGTCTGCCACCCTAGAATCGGTGGAGGACACGGGCATGGGCACAGGGACACGCGGATGCTGGCCGTAATTAAGGAGAAAAGGAGTTTGACCAGTGGAATCGGCTACGGCGTTGTTCAGGGCAAATTCCGCCCAAGGTAGCAAAGATGCCCAGTCATCCTGCCTAGCAGAGACGAAATGTCGCAAATATGTCACCAGAGTCTGGTTGGTTCTCTCCACCAACCCATTCGTCTCGGGATGGTAAGCAGAGGAGAGGTTTAACTCTATGCTGAGTAAACGGCAGAGCTCTCTCCAAAACCGAGATGCGAACTGGGGGCCCCGATCGCTGACAATCTTATCAGGCATACCATGCAAACGGAAAACGTGTTTAACGAACAACACCGCCAAGGCCCGTGCTGAGGGTAACTGAGGAAGCGGCACCAAATGCACCATCTTAGAGAAATGGTCAGTGACAACCCAAATAATGGAGCAGCCACGCGACTTGGGTAGACCCACCACAAAGTCCATTCCGACCATCTCCCAGGGCCTGTCTGCCACCGGTAGAGGGTAAAGCAACCCAGCAGGCCGTTGCCGAGGAGACCGATTCTGGGCGCAAGAAACGCACGCCTGAATGTAGTCCCTGACATCTCGGGCCATATGCGGCCACCAGTATGTTCTCGCCAAAAGCTCTGATGTCCTCTTTGTCCCAAAATGCCCCCCCACTCTGGAGGAGTGAGCCCAAGAGAGAACCTCCGGTCGCAAGTTAGCTGGCACGAAAGTCTTGCCCGGGGGCACAGACTCTAGCGAAACCGGAGCTACAGTTCTCAGGCTCTCAGAAGGGACAATAAGCCGAGGCTCCTCCTCCTCCTCCTCAGATGACACTACGGAGCGGGAGAGAGCGTCGGCACGAACGTTCTTCTCCCCGGAGAGAAAATGGAGAGTAAAATGGAACCGGGAGAAGAACAGGGACCATCTAGCCTGGCGAGAATTCAGCCGCTGGGCCGTCTGTATATACACCAAGTTCTTGTGGTCAGTGAAGACTTGGAAGGGAAAGCGAGCTCCCTCCAAGAGGTGTCTCCACTCTGAAAAAGCCAACTTCATAGCTAGCAACTCCCTGTCCCCGATGGAATAATTCCTCTCCGCTGGTGTGAAGGTCTTGGAGAAGAAGAAGCAAGGATGCTTCCGACCTTGAGCATCCTTTTGGAAAAGGACTGCTCCAGCACCAACGGATGAGGCATCCACCTCCAAGATGAATGGTTTATCTACATCGGGGCGATGTAGGATGGGAGCGCTAGCGAAGTGTGACTTAATCGAGAGAAAGGCCTTGGAGACCTCCTCTGACCACAACTTGGGATTTGCTCCCTTCTTGGTGAGGGCGACCAAGGGAGCTACCAAAGTTGAGAAGTGTGGAATGAACTGGCGATAATAATTAATGAACCCCATAAAGCGCTGCACCGCTTTAAGAGAATGGGGTTCCTGCCAGTCCATTACAGCCTGTAGCTTGGCAGGATCCATAGCCAAACCCTGGGCAGAAATGATATATCCAAGGAAAGGCAAGGACTCCTGCTCAAACACACACTTCTCCAACTTAGCGTAGAGGGAGTTTGCCCGTAAGAGGTCGAAGACTTTGCGAACATCTCTCCTATGGGAGTCTATATCTGGAGAGTAGATGAGAATGTCATCCAGATAGACTACGACCGAGGTGGTGAGCATATCCCGAAAGATGTCGTTCACAAAGTCTTGGAAAACGGCTGGGGCATTACAGAGCCCAAAGGGCATCACTAGATATTCATAGTGCCCATCCCTGGTGTTAAAAGCCGTCTTCCATTCATCCCCCTCACGGATGCGAATCAGGTTGTAAGCACCCCGCAGATCTAACTTTGTAAATACCTTTGCTCCCCGTAGCCTATCAAAGAGCTCAGATATCAGGGGTAATGGGTACTTGTTCTTAACGGTAATTGCGTTAAGACCCCTGTAGTCTATGCATGGACGTAAGTCTCCAGTCTTCTTCTGTACGAAGAAGAACCCAGCCCCTGCCGGTGACACTGACTTCCTAATGAATCCTCTTGCCAGATTCTCCTGAATATACTGGGACATTGCCTCCGTCTCCGGGAGAGATAACGGGTAGACTCGACCCCGGGGAGGCTCAGCACCAGGCAAGAGGTCAATAGGACAGTCATAGGGGCGGTGAGGCGGAAGGGTCTCCGCAGCTCTTTTGGAGAACACGTCTGCATGGGACCAATAGTGCTTGGGGAGAGAGGAAAGATCTGCGGGTACCTGTGTAGAAGCAACCTGAACGCACTCCCTCTGACATCTACCCTCACAGGATTTACTCCATCCCAAAATTCTCCCAGAGGACCACTCAATATGAGGAGAATGGTAGCGAAGCCATGGCATCCCCAACAGGACCTCATCAATTCCCTCAGGAATGACTAATAGGGAGATTATCTCCTGATGTGATGGAGACACAGATAGGGTGAAAGGAATGGTTTGGTGAGTAATCTGTGAAGGTAGTGTTGACCCATTTACCACTCGAACGGTCACTGGCTGGGCGAGCATCACCAAGGGTATTGCGTGACGCTGGGCAAAGGCGGAGGACATAAAGTTACCCTCTGCCCCAGAGTCCAAGCATAGCTCGACCGTGAGAGTGGATGGGCCTATGGTAATTGTCCCCTTGAAGGACAACTTTGAGGCAAACGTCGCCGTGTCTAGTGTACCTCCTCCAACTGCCACTAGACGCTGACGTTTCCCCGACCGCTGAGGACTCTTGGAGGCAAGACGTCCTGACTGCTGGCGAACATGACGAACCTTATGTGCACGAGCGGACTGAGACTTGGATCCCGCTCGTGTCACCTCCAAGGTCTCATGTGACTCAGATGTCTGGACTGGAGATTTCAAAGGTTTGGCGAAGGTAGGAGCCAGCCGAAACCTCTGCCTACACTGGGCTCGTTCCAACCTCCGCTCGTTAAAACGGAGGTCTATACGAGTAGAAATAGATATTAACTCCTCCAGTGTGGCAGGAATCTCCCTAGTGGCCAGAGCGTCCTTAACATGGTCAGCCAGGCCCCTCCAGAATATGGGGATAAGGGCTTTATCCGACCACTCCAGCTCGGAAGCTAACGTACGGAATCGGACGGAAAAATGGCTGACCAAGGACTCACCCTGAGTTAATGCCAGTAGTTGGAGCGCTGTATCATGGGTGAGTTGAGGTCCTAGAAAGACCTTTTTCAGCGTGCCCAGAAACAACGGAGCACTCTGCACCACATGATCATCACGCTCCCACAGCGGCGTAGCCCACTCCAACGCCCTGTCCGACAACAGCGAGACAATAAATCCCACCTTAGCCCGCTCTGTAGGAAAACGTGCAGCCAGGAGCTCGAGGTGGATAGAGCACTGACTCACGAATCCCCTACAAGTTTTGCAATCTCCAGAAAATTTTTCTGGCAACGGGAGGCGGGATAATGTCGGAACAGGGGTGGCAGTGGACAAGGTTGCTGCCGCCACGCCAGCAGCCTTTACAGCAACTGCGGTAACATCCACAGCTGAGGTTGAGTTCTCGAGAACCTTCAACCTACCCTCCAACTGCTGGATATACCGCAAAGATTGCTGAATGTCCGCCATACTAGCCAGACCTTGGCGCTAGTATTATGTTAAGGACTGGCGGAACGCACCATGTATAGATGGTACGAAACTAGGTGCGTTCGCAGTCCGAGGTCCACCGTGCAGGTAAAAGACCCTGCAGCTAGCAAGACGGACAATATGGCGGTACACTAAAGGATACACGCGTGGGTTAAACCTCACCCAGCGTGAAGAAAGCGATCCTGTTAATCCACAGGACCGCAGTACCGCACTAGTGCGCGAGCAAGTGGTCAGCGGACTTAACCCCAGAAGGGATTGGAGCCCGATTAGACCCTTGCTGGCGTAACACCGCAACTGGGTGTGTAGAGAACTTAAGAAGTATAAGTGCACAAGAGTGCGAGCGATGCCGCACTAACGGACGCCACTAACCACCCAGACTCGGGTACGGAAAGCGCAAGGCAGGCGCACGGCGCCGTACTGGCAGGCACAGCTACAGGACGCTGAGATGTGTGTCTAGTGCTGTAGGCTAAGTCGGGCGCTAGGTAGCAGCCATACACCTTCCGCGAACAGACATTCAATAGGGAAGGGATTTCAAAGGACGACTTGCACTCACAACATACACACATCAACAATTGTTAGACAATACTAGCGCATGGCCGTGCGGTCATGCGCAGTTTATATAGGAGCAGCACAGGAAGTGGCCACAGCACTTTTGCCCTTCTAGGACCTGCCAAGAGGACCAATGGAATGTGCTGCAGAGCCTGAGCACATGACCCTCGATCTCCAACGGGAGACCTTACGCTGGGCATGCTCAGTACACGCAGACAAGGACTTAGTCCCAGAGAAGTCCGCTCGCTGCTGACCAGTACTGACTTTAATGGCAGAGACTGGAGAAGCAGCACTAACTCTCTGAACAGAGTGAGAATGAGCAAGACGCTGGGACCGACGTCCTTGCTGAGCAGGCTCCACTGCGGCTGGACAAGAATGGGAGACCGCAGCGGAAGTGGCTCGAGATTCCCCCAGTGCAGAAGCGGGAACTCGACCCCTAACAGAAACCAGCAAAAATTTTAACCAGTCATCGTTCTCACAACACTGAGGACCAGTCATTCGAAATGACTTCTCCATGCATTTTATGCATTGGTAAAAGCACAATGATGAAAAGTGTGATATGTTTTCAGGTATCTCCTATACTAATAGAGCCACATGCTCACCGGTTTGCCACATGATGTAGGCCTATGGACTGAACAAGAAACCACCAAAAATTTTAACCAGTCATCGTTCTCACAACACTGAGGACCAGTCATTCGAAATGACTTCTCCATGCATTTTATGCATTGGTAAAAGCACTATGATGAAAAGTGTGATATGTTTTCAGGTATCTCCTATACTAATAGAGCAACATGCTCACCGGTTTGCCACATGATGTAGGCCTATGGACTGAACAAGAAACTACCAAAAATTTTAACCAGTCATCGTTCTCACAACACTGAGGACCAGTCATTCGAAATGACTTCTCCATGCATTTTATGCATTGGTAAAAGCACTATGATGAAAAGTGTGATATGTTTTCAGGTATCTCCTATACTAATAGAGCCACATGCTCACCGGTTTGCCACATGATGTAGGCCTATGGACTGAACAAGAAACCACCAAAAATTTTAACCAGTCATCGTTCTCACAACACTGAGGACCAGTCATTCGAAATGACTTCTCCATGCATTTTATGCATTGGTAAAAGCACTATGATGAAAAGTGTGATATGTTTTCAGGTATCTCCTATACTAATAGAGCCACATGCTCACCGGTTTGCCACATGATGTAGGCCTATGGACTGAACAAGAAACCACCAAAAATTTTAACCAGTCATCGTTCTCACAACACTGAGGACCAGTCATTCGAAATGACTTCTCCATGCATTTTATGCATTGGTAAAAGCACTATGATGAAAAGTGTGATATGTTTTCAGGTATCTCCTATACTAATAGAGCCACATGCTCACCGGTTTGCCACATGCTGTAGGTCTATGGACTGAACAAGAAACCACCAAAAATTTTAACCAGTCATCGTTCTCACAACACTGAGGACCAGTCATTCGAAATGACTTCTCCATGCATTTTATGCATTGGTAAAAGCACTATGATGAAAAGTGTGATATGTTTTCAGGTATCTCCTATACTAATAGAGCCACATGCTCACGGGTTTGCCACATGATGTAGGCCTATGGACTGAACAAGAAAGCACCAAAAATTTTAACCAGTCATCGTTCTCACAACACTGAGGACCAGTCATTCGAAATGACTTCTCCATGCATTTTATGCATTGGTAAAAGCACTATGATGAAAAGTGTGATATGTTTTCAGGTATCTCCTATACTAATAGAGCCACATGCTCACCGGTTGGCCACATGATGTAGGCCTTTGGACTGAACAAGAAACCACCAAAAATTTTAACCAGTCATCGTTCTCACAACACTGAGGACCAGTCATTCGAAATGACTTCTCCATGCATTTTATGCATTGGTAAAAGCACTATGATGAAAAGTGTGATATGTTTTCAGGTATCTCCTATACTAATAGAGCCACATGCTCACCGGTTTGCCACATGATGTAGTCCTATGGACTGAACAAGAAACCACCAAAAATTTTAACCAGTCATCGTTCTCACAACACTGAGGACTAGTCTTTCGAAATGACTTCTCCATGCATTTTATGCATTGGTAAAAGCACTATGATGAAAAGTGTGATATGTTTTCAGGTAACTCCTATACTAATAGAGCCACATGCTCACCGGTTTGCCACATGCTGTAGGCCTATGGACTGAACAAGAAACCACCAAAAATTTTAACCAGTCATCGTTCTCACAACACTGAGGACCAGTCATTCGAAATGGCTTCTCCATGCATTTTATGCATTGGTAAAAGCACTATGATGAAAAGTGTGATATGTTTTCAGGTATCTCCTATACTAATAGAGCCACATGCTCACCGGTTTGCCACATGATGTAGGCCTATGGACTGAACAAGAAACCACCAAAAATTTTAACCAGTCATCGTTCTCACGACACTGAGGACCAGTCATTCGAAATGACTTCTCCATGCATTTTATGCATTGGTAAAAGCACTATGATGAAAAGTGTGATATGTTTTCAGGTATCTCCTATACTAATAGAGCCACATGCTCACCGGTTTGCCACATGATGTAGGCCTATGGACTGAACAAGAAACCACCAAAAATTTTAACCAGTCATCGTTCTCACAACACTGAGGACCAGTCATTCGAAATGACTTCTCCATGCATTTTATGCATTGGTAAAAGCACTATGATGAAAAGTGTGATATGTTTTCAGGTAACTCCTATACTAATAGAGCCACATGCTCACCGGTTTGCCACATGCTGTAGGCCTATGGACTGAACAAGAAACCACCAAAAATTTTAACCAGTCATCGTTCTCACAACACTGAGGACCAGTCATTCGAAATGGCTTCTCCATGCATTTTATGCATTGGTAAAAGCACTATGATGAAAAGTGATATGTTTTCAGGTATCTCCTATACTAATAGAGCCACATGCTCACCGGTTTGCCACATGATGTAGGCCTATGGACTGAACAAGAAACCAGCAAAAATTTTAACCAGTCATCGTTCTCACAACACTGAGGACCAGTCATTCGAAATGACTTCTCCATGCATTTTATGCATTGGTAAAAGCACAATGATGAAAAGTGTGATATGTTTTCAGGTATCTCCTATACTAATAGAGCCACATGCTCACCGGTTTGCCACATGATGTAGGCCTATGGACTGAACAAGAAACCACCAAAAATTTTAACCAGTCATCGTTCTCACAACACTGAGGACCAGTCATTCGAAATGACTTCTCCATGCATTTTATGCATTGGTAAAAGCACTATGATGAAAAGTGTGATATGTTTTCAGGTATCTCCTATACTAATAGAGCAACATGCTCACCGGTTTGCCACATGATGTAGGCCTATGGACTGAACAAGAAACTACCAAAAATTTTAACCAGTCATCGTTCTCACAACACTGAGGACCAGTCATTCGAAATGACTTCTCCATGCATTTTATGCATTGGTAAAAGCACTATGATGAAAAGTGTGATATGTTTTCAGGTATCTCCTATACTAATAGAGCCACATGCTCACCGGTTTACCACATGATGTAGGCCTATGGACTGAACAAGAAACCACCAAAAATTTTAACCAGTCATCGTTCTCACAACACTGAGGACCAGTCATTCGAAATGACTTCTCCATGCATTTTATGCATTGGTAAAAGCACTATGATGAAAAGTGTGATATGTTTTCAGGTATCTCCTATACTAATAGAGCCACATGCTCACCGGTTTGCCACATGATGTAGGCCTATGGACTGAACAAGAAACCACCAAAAATTTTAACCAGTCATCGTTCTCACAACACTGAGGACCAGTCATTCGAAATGACTTCTCCATGCATTTTATGCATTGGTAAAAGCACTATGATGAAAAGTGTGATATGTTTTCAGGTATCTCCTATACTAATAGAGCCACATGCTCACCGGTTTGCCACATGCTGTAGGTCTATGGACTGAACAAGAAACCACCAAAAATTTTAACCAGTCATCGTTCTCACAACACTGAGGACCAGTCATTCGAAATGACTTCTCCATGCATTTTATGCATTGGTAAAAGCACTATGATGAAAAGTGTGATATGTTTTCCGGTATCTCCTATACTAATAGAGCCACATGCTCACCGGTTTGCCACATGATGTAGGCCTATGGACTGAAAAAGAAACCACCAAAAATTTTAACCGGTCATCGTTCTCACAACACTGAGGACCAGTCATTCGAAATGACTTCTCCATGCATTTTATGCATTGGTAAAAGCACTATGATGAAAAGTGTGATATGTTTTCAGGTATCTCCTATACTAATAGAGCCACATGCTCACCGGTTTGCCACATGATGTAGGCCTATGGACTGAGCAAGAAACCACCAAAAATTTTAACCAGTCATCGTTCTCACAACACTGAGGACTAGTCATTCGAAATGACTTCTCCATGCATTTTATGCATTGGTAAAAGCACTATGATGAAAAGTGTGATGTTTTCAGGTATCTCCTATACTAATAGAGCCACATGCTCACCGGTTTGCCACATGATGTAGGCCTATGGACTGAACAAGAAACCACCCAAAATTTTAACCAGTAATCGTTCTCACAACACTGAGGACCAGTCATTCGAAATGACTTCTCCATGCATTTTATGCATTGGTAAAAGCACTATGATGAAAAGTGTGATATGTTTTCAGGTATCTCCTATACTAATAGAGCCACATGCTCACCGGTTGGCCACATGATGTAGGCCTATGGACTGAACAAGAAACCACCAAAAATTTTAACCAGTCATCGTTCTCACAACACTGAGGACTAGTCATTCGAAATGACTTCTCCATGCATTTTATGCATTGGTAAAAGCACTATGATGAAAAGTGTGATATGTTTTCAGGTAACTCCTATACTAATAGAGCCACATGCTCACCGGTTTGCCACATGCTGTAGGCCTATGGACTGAACAAGAAAGCACCAAAAATTTTAACCAGTCATCGTTCTCACAACACTGAGGACCAGTCATTCGAAATGACTTCTCCATGCATTTTATGCATTGGTAAAAGCACTATGATGAAAAGTGTGATATGTTTTCAGGTATCTCCTATACTAATAGAGCCACATGCTCACCGGTTGGCCACATGATGTAGGCCTATGGACTGAACAAGAAACCACCAAAAATTTTAACCAGTCATCGTTCTCACAACACTGAGGACCAGTCATTCGAAATGACTTCTCCATGCATTTTATGCATTGGTAAAAGCACTATGATGAAAAGTGTGATATGTTTTCAGGTATCTCCTATACTAATAGAGCCACATGCTCACCGGTTTGCCACATGATGTAGTCCTATGGACTGAACAAGAAACCACCAAAAATTTTAACCAGTCATCGTTCTCACAACACTGAGGACTAGTCATTCGAAATGACTTCTCCATGCATTTTATGCATTGGTAAAAGCACTATGATGAAAAGTGTGATATGTTTTCAGGTAACTCCTATACTAATAGAGCCACATGCTCACCGGTTTGCCACATGCTGTAGGCCTATGGACTGAACAAGAAACCACCAAAAATTTTAACCAGTCATCGTTCTCACAACACTGAGGACCAGTCATTCGAAATGACTTCTCCATGCATTTTATGCATTGGTAAAAGCACTATGATGAAAAGTGTGATATGTTTTCAGGTATCTCCTATACTAATAGAGCCACATGCTCACCGGTTTGCCACATGATGTAGGCCTATGGACTGAACAAGAAACCACCAAAAATTTTAACCAGTCATCGTTCTAACAACACTGAGGACCAGTCATTCGAAATGACTTCTCCATGCATTTTATGCATTGGTAAAAGCACTATGATGAAAAGTGTGATATGTTTTCAGGTATCTCCTATACTAATAGAGCCACATGCTCACCAGTTTGCCACATGATGTAGGCCTATGGACTGAACAAGAAACCACCAAAAATTTTAACCAGTCATCGTTCTCACAACACTGAGGACCAGTCATTCGAAATGACTTCTCCATGCATTTTATGCATTGGTAAAAGCACTATGATGAAAAGTGTGATATGTTTTCAGGTATCTCCTATACTAATAGACCCACATGCTCACCGGTTGGCCACATGATGTAGGCCTATGGACTGAACAAGAAACCACCAAAAATTTTAACCAGTCATCGTTCTCACAACACTGAGGACCAGTCATTCGAAATGACTTCTCCATGCATTTTATGCATTGGTAAAAGCACTATGATGAAAAGTGTGATATGTTTTCAGGTATCTCCTATACTAATAGAGCCACATGCTCACCGGTTTGCCACATGATGTAGTCCTATGGACTGAACAAGAAACCACCAAAAATTTTAACCAGTCATCGTTCTCACAACACTGAGGACTAGTCATTCGAAATGACTTCTCCATGCATTTTATGCATTGGTAAAAGCACTATGATGAAAAGTGTGATATGTTTTCAGGTAACTCCTATACTAATAGAGCCACATGCTCACCGGTTTGCCACATGCTGTAGGCCTATGGACTGAACAAGAAACCACCAAAAATTTTAACCAGTCATCGTTCTCACAACACTGAGGACCAGTCATTCGAAATGGCTTCTCCATGCATTTTATGCATTGGTAAAAGCACTATGATGAAAAGTGTGATATGTTTTCAGGTATCTCCTATACTAATAGAGCCACATGCTCACCGGTTTGCCACATGATGTAGGCCTATGGACTGAACAAGAAACCACCAAAAATTTTAACCAGTCATCGTTCTCACAACACTGAGGACCAGTCATTCGAAATGACTTCTCCATGCATTTTATGCATTGGTAAAAGCACTATGATGAAAAGTGTGATATGTTTTCAGGTATCTCCTATACTAATAGAGCCACATGCTCACCGGTTTGCCACATGATGTAGGCCTATGGACTGAACAAGAAACCACCAAAAATTTTAACCAGTCATCGTTCTAACAACACTGAGGACCAGTCATTCGAAATGACTTCTCCATGCATTTTATGCATTGGTAAAAGCACTATGATGAAAAGTGTGATATGTTTTCAGGTATCTCCTATACTAATGGAGCCACATGCTCACCGGTTTGCCACATGATGTAGGCCTATGGACTTAACAAGAAAACACCAAAAATTTTAACCAGTCATCGTTCTCACAACACTGAGGACCAGTCATTCGAAATGACTTCTCCATGCATTTTATGCATTGGTAATAGCACTATGATGAAAAGTGTGATATGTTTTCAGGTATCTCCTATACTAATAGAGCCACATGCTGACCGGTTTGCCACATGATGTAGGCCTATGGACTGAACAAGAAACCAGCAAAAATTTTAACCAGTCATCGTTCTCACAACACTGAGGACCAGTCATTCGAAATGACTTCTCCATGCATTTTATGCATTGGTAAAAGCACTATGATGAAAAGTGTGATATGTTTTCAGGTATCTCCTATACTAATAGAGCCACATGCTCACCGGTTTGCCACATGATGTAGGCCTATGGACTGAACAAGAAACCACCAAAAATTTTAACCAGTCATCGTTCTCACAACACTGAGGACCAGTCATTCGAAATGACTTCTCCATGCATTTTATGCATTGGTAAAAGCACTATGATGAAAAGTGTGATATGTTTTCAGGTATCTCCTATACTAATAGAGCAACATGCTCACCGGTTTGCCACATGATGTAGGCCTATGGACTGAACAAGAAACTACCAAAAATTTTAACCAGTCATCGTTCTCACAACACTGAGGACCAGTCATTCGAAATGACTTCTCCATGCATTTTATGCATTGGTAAAAGCACTATGATGAAAAGTGTGATATGTTTTCAGGTATCTCCTATACTAATAGAGCCACATGCTCACCGGTTTGCCACATGATGTAGGCCTATGGACTGAACAAGAAACCACCAAAAATTTTAACCAGTCATCGTTCTCACAACACTGAGGACCAGTCATTCGAAATGACTTCTCCATGCATTTTATGCATTGGTAAAAGCACTATGATGAAAAGTGTGATATGTTTTCAGGTATCTCCTATACTAATAGAGCCACATGCTCACGGGTTTGCCACATGATGTAGGCCTATGGACTGAACAAGAAACCACCAAAAATTTTAACCAGTAATCGTTCTCACAACACTGAGGACCAGTCATTCGAAATGACTTCTCCATGCATTTTATGCATTGGTAAAAGCACTATGATGAAAAGTGTGATATGTTTTCAGGTATCTCCTATACTAATAGAGCCACATGCTCACCGGTTTGCCACATGATGTAGGCCTATGGACTGAACAAGAAACCACCAAAAATTTTAACCAGTCATCGTTCTCACAACACTGAGGACCAGTCATTCGAAATGACTTCTCCATGCATTTTATGCATTGGTAAAAGCACTATGATGAAAAGTGTGATATGTTTTCAGGTATCTCCTATACTAATAGAGCCACATGCTCACCGGTTTGCCACATGATGTAGGCCTATGGACTGAACAAGAAACCACCAAAAATTTTAACCAGTCATCGTTCTCACAACACTGAGGACCAGTCATTCGAAATGACTTCTCCATGCATTTTATGCATTGGTAAAAGCACTATGATGAAAAGTGTGATATGTTTTCAGGTATCTCCTATACTAATGGAGCCACATGCTCACCAGTTTGCCACATGCTGTAGGCCTATGGACTGAACAAGAAACCACCAAAAATTTTAACCAGTCATCGTTCTCACACACTGAGGACCAGTCATTCGAAATGACTTCTCCATGCATTTTATGCATTGGTAAAAGCACTATGATGAAAAGTGTGATATGTTTTCAGGTATCTCCTATACTAATAGAGCCACATGCTCACCGGTTTGCCACATGATGTAGGCCTATGGACTGAACAAGAAACTACCAAAAATTTTAACCAGTCATCGTTCTCACAACACTGAGGACCAGTCATTCGAAATGACTTCTCCATGCATTTTATGCATTGGTAAAAGCACTATGATGAAAAGTGTGATATGTTTTCAGGTATCTCCTATACTAATAGAGCCACATGCTCACCGGTTTGCCACATGATGTAGGCCTATGGACTGAACAAGAAACCACCAAAAATTTTAACCAGTCATCGTTCTCACAACACTGAGGACCAGTCATTCGAAATGACTTCTCCATGCATTTTATGCATTGGTAAAAGCACTATGATGAAAAGTGTGATATGTTTTCAGGTATCTCCTATACTAATAGAGCCACATGCTCACGGGTTTGCCACATGATGTAGGCCTATGGACTGAACAAGAAACCACCAAAAATTTTAACCAGTCATCGTTCTCACAACACTGAGGACCAGTCATTCGAAATGACTTCTCCATTCATTTTATGCATTGGTAAAAGCACTATGATGAAAAGTGTGATATGTTTTCAGGTATCTCCTATACTAATAGAGCCACATGCTCACCGGTTTGCCACATGCTGTAGGCCTATGGACTGAACAAGAAACCACCAAAAATTTTAACCAGTCATCGTTCTCACAACACTGAGGACCAGTCATTCGAAATGACTTCTCCATGCATTTTATGCATTGGTAAAAGCACTATGATGAAAAGTGTGATATGTTTTCAGGTATCTCCTATACTAATAGAGCCACATGCTCACCGGTTTGCCACATGATGTAGGCCTATGGACTGAACAAGAAACCACCAAAAATTTTAACCAGTCATCGTTCTCACAACACTGAGGACCAGTCATTCGAAATGACTTCTCCATGCATTTTATGCATTGGTAAAAGCACTATGATGAAAAGTGTGATATGTTTTCAGGTATCTCCTATACTAATAGAGCCACATGCTCACCGGTTTGCCACATGATGTAGGCCTATGGACTGAACAAGAAACCAGCAAAAATTTTAACCAGTCATCGTTCTCACAACACTGAGGACCAGTCATTCGAAATGACTTCTCCATGCATTTTATGCATTGGTAAAAGCACTATGATGAAAAGTGTGATATGTTTTCAGGTATCTCCTATACTAATAGAGCCACATGCTCACCGGTTTGCCACATGATGTAGGCCTATGGACTGAACAAGAAACCACCAAAAATTTTAACCAGTCATCGTTCTCACAACACTGAGGACCAGTCATTCGAAATGACTTCTCCATGCATTTTATGCATTGGTAAAAGCACTATGATGAAAAGTGTGATATGTTTTCAGGTATCTCCTATACTAATAGAGCAACATGCTCACCGGTTTGCCACATGATGTAGGCCTATGGACTGAACAAGAAACTACCAAAAATTTTAACCAGTCATCGTTCTCACAACACTGAGGACCAGTCATTCGAAATGACTTCTCCATGCATTTTATGCATTGGTAAAAGCACTATGATGAAAAGTGTGATATGTTTTCAGGTATCTCCTATACTAATAGAGCCACATGCTCACCGGTTTGCCACATGCTGTAGGCCTATGGACTGAACAAGAAACCACCAAAAATTTTAACCAGTCATCGTTCTCACAACACTGAGGACCAGTCATTCGAAATGACTTCTCCATGCATTTTATGCATTGGTAAAAGCACTATGATGAAAAGTGTGATATGTTTTCAGGTATCTCCTATACTAATAGAGCCACATGCTCACCGGTTTGCCACATGATGTAGGCCTATGGACTGAACAAGAAACCACCAAAAATTTTAACCAGTCATCGTTCTCACAACACTGAGGACCAGTCATTCGAAATGACTTCTCCATGCATTTTATGCATTGGTAAAAGCACTATGATGAAAAGTGTGATATGTTTTCAGGTATCTCCTATACTAATAGAGCCACATGCTCACCGGTTTGCCACATGATGTAGGCCTATGGACTGAACAAGAAAGCACCAAAAATTTTAACCAGTCATCGTTCTCACAACACTGAGGACCAGTCATTCGAAATGACTTCTCCATGCATTTTATGCATTGGTAAAAGCACTATGATGAAAAGTGTGATATGTTTTCAGGTATCTCCTATACTAATAGAGCCACATGCTCACCGGTTGGCCACATGATGTAGGCCTATGGACTGAACAAGAAACCACCAAAAATTTTAACCAGTCATCGTTCTCACAACACTGAGGACCAGTCATTCGAAATGACTTCTCCATGCATTTTATGCATTGGTAAAAGCACTATGATGAAAAGTGTGATATGTTTTCAGGTATCTCCTATACTAATAGAGCCACATGCTCACCGGTTTGCCACATGATGTAGTCCTATGGACTGAACAAGAAACCACCAAAAATTTTAACCAGTCATCGTTCTCACAACACTGAGGACTAGTCATTCGAAATGACTTCTCCATGCATTTTATGCATTGGTAAAAGCACTATGATGAAAAGTGTGATATGTTTTCAGGTAACTCCTATACTAATAGAGCCACATGCTCACCGGTTTGCCACATGCTGTAGGCCTATGGACTGAACAAGAAACCACCAAAAATTTTAACCAGTCATCGTTCTCACAACACTGAGGACCAGTCATTCGAAATGGCTTCTCCATGCATTTTATGCATTGGTAAAAGCACTATGATGAAAAGTGTGATATGTTTTCAGGTATCTCCTATACTAATAGAGCCACATGCTCACCGGTTTGCCACATGATGTAGGCCTATGGACTGAACAAGAAACCACCAAAAATTTTAACCAGTCATCGTTCTCACAACACTGAGGACCAGTCATTCGAAATGACTTCTCCATGCATTTTATGCATTGGTAAAAGCACTATGATGAAAAGTGTGATATGTTTTCAGGTATCTCCTATACTAATAGAGCAACATGCTCACCGGTTTGCCACATGATGTAGGCCTATGGACTGAACAAGAAACTACCAAAAATTTTAACCAGTCATCGTTCTCACAACACTGAGGACCAGTCATTCGAAATGACTTCTCCATGCATTTTATGCATTGGTAAAAGCACTATGATGAAAAGTGTGATATGTTTTCAGGTATCTCCTATACTAATAGAGCCACATGCTCACCGGTTTGCCACATGCTGTAGGCCTATGGACTGAACAAGAAACCACCAAAAATTTTAACCAGTCATCGTTCTCACAACACTGAGGACCAGTCATTCGAAATGACTTCTCCATGCATTTTATGCATTGGTAAAAGCACTATGATGAAAAGTGTGATATGTTTTCAGGTATCTCCTATACTAATAGAGCCACATGCTCACCGGTTTGCCACATGATGTAGGCCTATGGACTGAACAAGAAACCACCAAAAATTTTAACCAGTCATCGTTCTCACAACACTGAGGACCAGTCATTCGAAATGACTTCTCCATGCATTTTATGCATTGGTAAAAGCACTATGATGAAAAGTGTGATATGTTTTCAGGTATCTCCTATACTAATAGAGCCACATGCTCACCGGTTTGCCACATGATGTAGGCCTATGGACTGAACAAGAAAGCACCAAAAATTTTAACCAGTCATCGTTCTCACAACACTGAGGACCAGTCATTCGAAATGACTTCTCCATGCATTTTATGCATTGGTAAAAGCACTATGATGAAAAGTGTGATATGTTTTCAGGTATCTCCTATACTAATAGAGCCACATGCTCACCGGTTGGCCACATGATGTAGGCCTATGGACTGAACAAGAAACCACCAAAAATTTTAACCAGTCATCGTTCTCACAACACTGAGGACCAGTCATTCGAAATGACTTCTCCATGCATTTTATGCATTGGTAAAAGCACTATGATGAAAAGTGTGATATGTTTTCAGGTATCTCCTATACTAATAGAGCCACATGCTCACCGGTTTGCCACATGATGTAGTCCTATGGACTGAACAAGAAACCACCAAAAATTTTAACCAGTCATCGTTCTCACAACACTGAGGACTAGTCATTCGAAATGACTTCTCCATGCATTTTATGCATTGGTAAAAGCACTATGATGAAAAGTGTGATATGTTTTCAGGTAACTCCTATACTAATAGAGCCACATGCTCACCGGTTTGCCACATGCTGTAGGCCTATGGACTGAACAAGAAACCACCAAAAATTTTAACCAGTCATCGTTCTCACAACACTGAGGACCAGTCATTCGAAATGGCTTCTCCATGCATTTTATGCATTGGTAAAAGCACTATGATGAAAAGTGTGATATGTTTTCAGGTATCTCCTATACTAATAGAGCCACATGCTCACCGGTTTGCCACATGATGTAGGCCTATGGACTGAACAAGAAACCACCAAAAATTTTAACCAGTCATCGTTCTCACAACACTGAGGACCAGTCATTCGAAATGACGTCTCCATGCATTTTATGCATTGGTAAAAGCACTATGATGTAGAGTGTAGGGTATAGAGTGTAGAGTATAGGGTATAGAGTGTAGAGTGTAGGGTATAGAGTGTATGGTATAGAGTGTAGGGTATAGAGTGTAGGGTGTAGAGTGTAGGGTATAGAGTGTAGGGTATAGAGTGTAGGGTATAGAGTGTAGGGAATAGAGTGTAGAGTGTAAGGTATAGAGTGTAGAGTGTAGGGTATAGAGTGTAGGGTATAGAGTGTAGAGTGTAGGGATTAGAGTGTAGGGTATAGAGTGTAGGGTATAGAGTGTAGAGTGTAAGGTATAGAGTGTAGGGTATAGAGTGTAGGGTATAGAGTGTAGGGCATAGATTGTAGGGTATAGAGTGTAGGGTATAGAGTGTAGAGTGTAGGGTATAGAGTGTAGGGTATAGAGTGTAGGGTATAGAGTGTAGGGTATAGAGTGTAGAGTGTAGGGTATAGAGTGTAGGGTATAGAGTGTAGAGTGTAGGGTATAGAGTGTAGGGTATAGAGTGTAGGGTATAGAGTGAAGGGCATAGAGTGTAGGGTATATAGTTTAGGGTATAGAGTGTAGAGTGTAGGGTATAGAGTGTAGGGTATAGAGTGTAGGGTATAGAGTGTAGAATGTAGGGCATAGAGTTTAGAGTGTAGGGTATAGAGTGTAGGGTATAGAGTGTAGGGTATAGAGTGTAGAGTGTAGGGTATAGAGTGTAGGGTATAGAGTGTTGGGTATAGAGTGTAGGGTAGAGAGTGTAGAGTGTAGGGCATAGAGTTTAGAGTGTAGGGTATAGAGTGTATGGTATAGAGTGTAGGGTATAGAGTGTAGGGTGTAGAGTGTAGGGCATAGAGTGTAGGGTATAGAGTGTAGGGAATAGAGTGTAGAGTGTAAGGTATAGAGTGTAGAGTGTAGGGTATAGAGTGTAGGGTATAGAGTGTAGAGTGTAGGGATTAGAGTGTAGGGTATAGAGTGTAGGGTATATAGTTTAGGGTATAGAGTGTAGAGTGTAGGGTATAGAGTGTAGGGTATAAAGTGTAGGGTATAGAGTGTAGAGTGTAGGGCATAGAGTTTAGAGTGTAGGGTATAGAGTGTAGGGTATAGAGTGTAGGGTATATAGTGTAGAGTGTAGGGTATAGAGTGTAGGGTATAGAGTGTAGGGAATAGAGTGTAGAGTGTAAGGTATAGAGTGTAGAGTGTAGGTTATAGAGTGTAGGGTATAGAGTGTAGAGTGTAGGGATTAGAGTGTAGGGTATAGAGTGTAGGGTGTAGAGTGTAACGTAAAGAGTGTAAAGTGTAGGGTATAGAGTGTATGGTATAGAGTGTAGGGTATAGAGTGTAGGGTGTAGAGTGTAGGGTATAGAGTGTAGGGTATAGAGTGTAGGGTATAGAGTGTAGGGTATAGAGTGTAGAGTGTAGGGTATAGAGTGTAGGGTGTAGAGTGTAGGGTATAGAGTGTAGAGTGTAGGGTATAGAGTGTATGGTATAGAGTGTAGGGTATAGAGTGTAGAGTGTAGGGTATAGAGTGTAGGGTATATAGTGTAGGGTATAGAGTGTAGAGTGTAGGGTATAGAGTGTAGGGTATAGAGTGTAGGGTGTAGAGTGTAGGGTATAGAGTGTAGAGTGTAGGGTATAGAGTGTATGGTATAGAGTGTAGGGTATAGAGTGTAGAGTGTAGGGTATAGAGTGTAGGGTATAGAGTGTAGGGTATAGAGTGTAGGGCATAGAGTGTAGGGTATAGAGTGTAGGGTATAGAGTGTAGAGTGTAGGGTATAGAGTGTAGGGTATAGAGTGTAGAGTGTAGGGTATAGAGTGTAGGGTATAGAGTGTAGGGTATAGAGTGTAGGGTATAGAGTGTAGGGTATAGAGTGTAGAGTGTAGGGTATAGAGTGTAGGGTATAGAGTGTAGGGTATAGAGTGTAGGGTATAGAGTGTAGAGTGTAGGGTATAGAGTGTAGAGTGTAGGGTATAGAGTGTTTGGTATAGAGTGTAGGGTATAGAGTGTAGGGTGTAGAGTGTAGGGTATAGAGTGTAGGGTATAGAGTGTAGGGTATAGAGTGTAGGGAATAGAGTGTAGGGAATAGAGTGTAGAGTGTAGGGTATAGAGTGTAGGGTATATAGTGTAGAGTGTAGGGATTAGAGTGTAGGGTATAGAGTGTAGGGTATAGAGTGTAGGGTATAGAGTGTAGAGTGTAAGGTATAGAGTGTAGGGTATAGAGTGTAGGGTATAGAGTGTAGGGCATAGAGTGTAGGGTATAGAGTGTAGGGTATAGAGTGTAGAGTGTAGGGTATAGAGTGTAGGGTGTAGAGTGTAGGGTATAGAGTGTAGGGTATAGAGTGTAGGGTATAGAGTGTAGAGTGTAGGGTATAGAGTGTAGAGTGTAGGGTATAGAGTGTAGGGTATAGAGTGTAGAGTGTAGGGTATAGAGTGTAGGGTATAGAGTGTAGGGCATAGAGTGTAGGGTATAGAGTGTAGGGTATAGAATGTAGAGTGTAGGGTATAGAGTGTAGGGTATAGAGTTCAAGTGAGGCCTGGATGTCTTCCTGGAGCAGAACAATATTGTATCATACAATTATTAGGTTCTGTAGAAGGACGTAGATCTGGGTATTTATTATGATGGAATATAGGCTGAACTGGATGGACAAATGTCTTTTTTCGGCCTTACTAACTATGTTACTATGTTACTATGTTATAGTGTGTAGGGTATAGAGTGTAGGGTATAGAGTGTATGGTATTTTGTGTAGAGTTTAGGGTATAGAGTGTAGAGTGTACGGTATAGAGCGTATGGTATAGAGTGTAGGGTATAGAGTGTAGGGTGTAGAGTGTAGGGTATAGAGTGTAGGGTATAGAGTGTAGGGTATAGAGTGTAGGGTATAGAGTGTAGGGAATAGAGTGTAGAGTGTAAGGTATAGAGTGTAGAGTGTAGGGTATAGAGTGTAGGGTATAGAGTGTAGAGTGTAGGGATTAGAGTGTAGGGTATAGAGTGTAGGGTATAGAGTGTAGGGTATAGAGTGTAGAGTGTAAGGTATAGAGTGTAGGGTATAGAGTGTAGGGTATAGAGTGTAGGGCATAGAGTGTAGGGTATAGAGTGTAGGGTATAGAGTGTAGAGTGTAGGGTATAGAGTGTAGGGTATAGAGTGTAGGGTATAGAGTGTAGGGTATAGAGTGTAGGGAATAGAGTGTAGAGTGTAAGGTATAGAGTGTAGAGTGTAGGGTATAGAGTGTAGGGTATAGAGTGTAGAGTGTAGGGATTAGAGTGTAGGGTATAGAGTGTAGGGTATAGAGTGTAGGGTATAGAGTGTAGAGTGTAAGGTATAGAGTGTAGGGTATAGAGTGTAGGGTATAGAGTGTAGGGCATAGAGTGTAGGGTATAGAGTGTTGGGTATAGAGTGTAGAGTGTAGGGTATAAAGTGTAGGGTATAGAGTGTAGGGTGTAGAGTGTAGGGTATAGAGTGTAGGGTATAGAGTGTAGAGTGTAGGGTATAGAGTGTAGTGTGTAGGGTATAGAGTGTAGAGTGTAGGGTATAGAGTGTAGGGTATAGTGTGTAGGGTATAGAGTGTAGGGTATAGAGTGTAGAGTATAGGGTATAGAGTGTAGGGTATAGAGTGTATGGTATAGAGTGTAGGGTATAGAGTGTAGGGTGTAGAGTGTAGGGTATAGAGTGTAGGGTATAGAGTGTAGGGTATAGAGTGTAGGGTATAGAGTGTAGGGAATAGAGTGTAGAGTGTAAGGTATAGAGTGTAGAGTGTAGGGTATAGAGTGTAGGGTATAGAGTGTAGAGTGTAAGGTATAGAGTGTAGGGTATAGAGTGTAGGGTATAGAGTGTAGGGCATAGAGTGTAGGGTATAGAGTGTAGGGTATAGAGTGTAGGGTATAGAGTGTAGGGTATAGAGTGTAGAGTGTAAGGTATAGAGTGTAGGGTATAGAGTGTAGGGTATAGAGTGTAGGGCATAGAGTGTAGGGTATAGAGTGTAGGGTATAGAGTGTAGAGTGTAGGGTATAGAGTGTAGGGTGTAGAGTGTAGGGTATAGAGTGTAGGGTATAGAGTGTAGGGTATAGAGTGTAGAGTGTAGGGTATAGAGTGTAGAGTGTAGGGTATAGAGTGTAGGGTATAGAGTGTAGAGTGTAGGGTATAGAGTGTAGGGTATAGAGTGTAGGGCATAGAGTGTAGGGTATAGAGTGTAGGGTATAGAATGTAGAGTGTAGGGTATAGAGTGTAGGGTATAGAGTTCAAGTGAGGCCTGGATGTCTTCCTGGAGCAGAACAATATTGTATCATACAATTATTAGGTTCTGTAGAAGGACGTAGATCTGGGTATTTATTATGATGGAATATAGGCTGAACTGGATGGACAAATGTCTTTTTTCGGCCTTACTAACTATGTTACTATGTTACTATGTTATAGTGTGTAGGGTATAGAGTGTAGGGTATAGAGTGTAGGGTATAGAGTGTAGAGTTTAGGGTATAGAGTGTAGAGTGTACGGTATAGAGCGTATGGTATAGAGTGTAGGGTATAGAGTGTAGGGTGTAGAGTGTAGGGTATAGAGTGTAGGGTATAGAGTGTAGGGTATAGAGTGTAGGGTATAGAGTGTAGGGAATAGAGTGTAGAGTGTAAGGTATAGAGTGTAGAGTGTAGGGTATAGAGTGTAGGGTATAGAGTGTAGAGTGTAGGGATTAGAGTGTAGGGTATAGAGTGTAGGGTATAGAGTGTAGGGTATAGAGTGTAGAGTGTAAGGTATAGAGTGTAGGGTATAGAGTGTAGGGTATAGAGTGTAGGGCATAGAGTGTAGGGTATAGAGTGTAGGGTATAGAGTGTAGAGTGTAGGGTATAGAGTGTAGGGTATAGAGTGTAGGGTATAGAGTGTAGGGTATAGAGTGTAGGGAATAGAGTGTAGAGTGTAAGGTATAGAGTGTAGAGTGTAGGGTATAGAGTGTAGGGTATAGAGTGTAGAGTGTAGGGATTAGAGTGTAGGGTATAGAGTGTAGGGTATAGAGTGTAGGGTATAGAGTGTAGAGTGTAAGGTATAGAGTGTAGGGTATAGAGTGTAGGGTATAGAGTGTAGGGCATAGAGTGTAGGGTATAGAGTGTTGGGTATAGAGTGTAGAGTGTAGGGTATAGAGTGTAGGGTATAGAGTGTAGGGTGTAGAGTGTAGGGTATAGAGTGTAGGGTATAGAGGGTAGAGTGTAGGGTATAGAGTGTAGTGTGTAGGGTATAGAGTGTAGAGTGTAGGGTATAGAGTGTAGGGTATAGTGTGTAGGGTATAGAGTGTAGGGTATAGAGTGTAGAGTATAGGGTATAGAGTGTAGGGTATAGAGTGTATGGTATAGAGTGTAGGGTATAGAGTGTAGGGTGTAGAGTGTAGGGTATAGAGTGTAGGGTATAGAGTGTAGGGTATAGAGTGTAGGGTATAGAGTGTAGGGAATAGAGTGTAGAGTGTAAGGTATAGAGTGTAGAGTGTAGGGTATAGAGTGTAGGGTATAGAGTGTAGAGTGTAAGGTATAGAGTGTAGGGTATAGAGTGTAGGGTATAGAGTGTAGGGCATAGAGTGTAGGGTATAGAGTGTAGGGTATAGAGTGTAGGGTATAGAGTGTAGAGTGTAAGGTATAGAGTGTAGGGTATAGAGTGTAGGGTATAGAGTGTAGGGCATAGAGTGTAGGGTATAGAGTGTAGGGTATAGAGTGTAGAGTGTAGGGTATAGAGTGTAGGGTATAGAGTGTAGGGTATAGAGTGTAGGGTATAGAGTGTAGGGTATAGAGTGTAGAGTGTAGGGTATAGAGTGTAGGGTATAGAGTGTAGAGTGTACGGTATAGAGTGTAGGGTATAGAGTGTAGGGTATAGAGTGAAGGGCATAGAGTGTAGGGTATATAGTTTAGGTTATAGAGTGTAGAGTGTAGGGTATAGAGTGTAGGGTATAGAGTGTAGGGTATAGAGTGTAGAGTGTAGGGCATAGAGTTTAGAGTGTAGGGTATAGAGTGTAGGTATAGAGTGTAGGGTATAGAGTGTAGAGTGTAGGGTATAGAGTGTAGGGTATAGAGTGTTGGGTATAGAGTGTAGGGTAGAGAGTGTAGAGTGTAGGGCATAGAGTTTAGAGTGTAGGGTATAGAGTGTAGGGTATAAAGTGTAGGGTAAAGAGTGTAGGGTATAGAGTGTAGGGTATAGAGTGTAGAGTGTAGGGTATAGAGTGTAGAGTGTAGGGTATAGAGTGTAGAGTGTAGGGTATAGAGTGTAGAGTGTAGGGTATAGAGTGTAGGGTATAGTGTGTAGGGTATAGAGTGTAGGGTATAGAGTGTAGGGTATAGAGTGTAGGGTATAGAGTGTAGAGTGTAGGGTATAGAGTGTAGAGTGTAGGGTATAGAGTGTAGAGTGTAGGGTATAGAGTGTAGGGTATAGTGTGTAGGGTATAGAGTGTAGGGTATAGAGTGTAGAGTATAGGGTATAGAGTGTAGAGTGTAGGGTATAGAGTGTATGGTATAGAGTGTAGGGTATAGAGTGTAGGGTGTAGAGTGTAGGGTATAGAGTGTAGGGTATAGAGTGTAGGGTATAGAGTGTAGGGTATAGAGTGTAGGGAATAGAGTGTAGAGTGTAAGGTAAAGAGTGTAGAGTGTAGGGTATAGAGTGTAGGGTATAGAGTGTAGAGTGTAGGGATTAGAGTGTAGGGTATAGAGTGTAGGGTATAGAGTGTAGGGTATAAGGTATAGAGTGTAGGGTATAGAGTGTAGGGTATAGAGTGTAGGGCATAGAGTGTAGGGTATAGAGTGTAGGGTATAGAGTGTAGAGTGTAGGGTATAGAGTGTAGGGTATAGAGTGTAGGGTATAGAGTGTAGGGTATAGAGTGTAGGGTATAGAGTGTAGGGTATAGAGTGTAGAGTGTAGGGTATAGAGTGTAGGGTATAGAGTGTAGAGTGTAGGGTATAGAGTGTAGGGTATAGAGTGTAGGGTATAGAGTGAAGGGCATAGAGTGTAGGGTATATAGTCTAGGGTATAGAGTGTAGAGTGTAGGGTATAGAGTGTAGGGTATAGAGTGTAGGGTATAGAGTGTAGAGTGTAGGGCATAGAGTTTAGAGTGTAGGGTATAGAGTGTAGGGTATATAGTGTAGGGTATAGAGTGTAGAGTGTAGGGTATAGAGTGTAGGGTATAGAGTGTTGGGTATAGAGTGTAGGGTAGAGAGTGTAGAGTGTAGGGCATAGAGTTTAGAGTGTAGGGTATAGAGTGTAGGGTATAGAGTGTAGGGTATAGAGTGTAGGGTATAGAGTGTAGAGTGTAGGGTATAGAGTGTAGGGTATAGAGTGTAGGGAATAGAGTGTAGAGTGTAAGGTATAGAGTGTAGAGTGTAGGGTATAGAGTGTAGGGTATAGAGTGTAGAGTGTAGGGATTAGAGTGTAGGGTATAGAGTGTAGGGTATATAGTTTAGGGTATAGAGTGTAGAGTGTAGGGTATAGAGTGTAGGGTATAAAGTGTAGGGTATAGAGTGTAGAGTGTAGGGCATAGAGTTTAGAATGTAGGGTATAGAGTGTAGGGTATAGATTGTAGGGTATATAGTGTAGAGTGTAGGGTAAAGAGTGTAGGGTATAGAGTGTAGGGAATAGAGTGTAGAGTGTAAGGTATAGAGTGTAGAGTGTAGGGTATAGAGTGTAGGGTATAGAGTGTAGAGTGTAGGGATTAGAGTGTAGGGTATAGAGTGTAGGGTGTAGAGTGTAGCGTAAAGAGTGTAAAGTGTAGGGTATAGAGTGTATGGTATAGAGTGTAGGGTATAGAGTGTAGGGTGTAGAGTGTAGGGTATAGAGTGTAGGGTATAGAGTGTAGGGTATAGAGTGTAGGGTATAAAGTGTAGGGTATAGAGTGTAGGGTATAGAGTGTAGAGTGTAGGGTATAGAGTGTAGGGTGTAGAGTGTAGGGTATAGAGTGTAGAGTGTAGGGTATAGAGTGTATGGTATAGAGTGTAGGGTATAGAGTGTAGAGTGTAGGGTATAGAGTGTAGGGTATAGAGTGTAGAGTGTAGGGTATAGAGTGTAGGGTATAGAGTGTAGGGTGTAGAGTGTAGGGTATAGAGTGTAGAGTGTAGGGTATAGAGTGTATGGTATAGAGTGTAGGGTATAGAGTGTAGAGTGTAGGGTATAGAGTGTAGGGTATAGAGTGTAGGGCATAGAGTGTAAGGTATAGAGTGTAGAGTGTAGGGTATAGAGTGTAGGGTATAGAGTGTAGAGTGTAGGGTATAGAGTGTAGGGTATAGAGTGTAGGGTATAGAGTGTAGGGTATAGAGTGTAGAGTGTAGGGTATAGAGTGTAGGGTATAGAGTGTAGAGTGTAGGGTATAGAGTGTAGGGTATAGAATGTAGGGTATAGAGTGTAGGGTATAGAGTGTAGAGTGTAGGGTATAGAGTGTAGAGTGTAGGGTATAGAGTGTTTGGTATAGAGTGTAGGGTATAGAGTGCAGGGTGTAGAGTGTAGGGTATAGAGTGTAGGGTATAGAGTGTAGGGTATAGAGTGTAGGGAATAGAGTGTAGAGTGTAAGGTATAGAGTGTAGAGTGTAGGGTATAGAGTGTAGGGTATAGAGTGTAGATTGTAGGGATTAGAGTGTAGGGCATAGAGTGTAGGGTATAGAGTGTAGGGTATAGAGTGTAGAGTGTAAGGTATAGAGTGTAGGGTATAGAGTGTAGGGTATAGAGTGTAGGGCATAGAGTGTAGGGTATAGAGAGTAGGGTATAGAGTGTAGAGTGTAGGGTATAGAGTGTAGGGTATAGAGTGTAGGGTGTAGAGTGTAGGGTATAGAGTGTAGGGTATAGAGTGTAGGGTATAGAGTGTAGAGTGTAGGGTATAGAGTGTAGAGTGTAGGGTATAGAGTGTAGGGTATAGTGTGTAGGGTATAGAGTGTAGGGTATAGAGTGTAGGGTATAGAGTGTAGAGTATAGGGTATAGAGTGTAGAGTGTAGGGTATAGAGTGTATGGTATAGAGTGTAGGGTATAGAGTGTAGGGTATAGAGTGTAGGGTATAGAGTGTAGGGTATAGAGTGTAGGGTATAGAGTGTAGAGTGTAGGGATTAGAGTGTAGGGTATAGAGTGTAGGGTATAGAGTGTAGGGTATAGAGTGTAGAGTGTAAGGTATAGAGTGTAGGGTATAGAGTGTAGGGTATAGAGTGTAGGGCATAGAGTGTAGGGTATAGAGTGTAGGGTATAGAGTGTAGAGTATAGAGTGTAGAGTGTAGGGATTAGAGTGTAGGGTATAGAGTGTAGGGTATAGAGTGTAGGGTATAGAGTGTAGAGTGTAAGGTATAGAGTGTAGGGTATAGAGTGTAGGGTATAGAGTGTAGGGCATAGAGTGTAGGGTATAGAGTGTAGGGTATAGAGTGTAGAGTGTAGGGTATAGAGTGTAGGGTATAGAGTGTAGGGTGTAGAGTGTAGGGTATAGAGTGTAGGGTATAGAGTGTAGAGTGTAGGGTATAGAGTGTAGAGTGTAGGGTATAGAGTGTAGAGTGTAGGGTATAGAGTGTAGGGTATAGTGTGTAGGATATAGAGTGTAGGGTATAGAGTGTAGAGTATAGGGTATAGAGTGTAGAGTGTAGGGTATAGAGTGTATGGTATAGAGTGTAGGGTATAGAGTGTAGGGTGTAGAGTGTAGGGTATAGAGTTTAGGGTATAGAGTGTAGGGTATAGAGTGTAGGGAATAGAGTGTAGAGTGTAAGGTATAGAGTGTAGAGTGTAGGGTATAGAGTGTAGGGTATAGAGTGTAGAGTGTAGGGATTAGAGTGTAGGGTATAGAGTGTAGGGTATAGAGTGTAGAGTGTAAGGTATAGAGTGTAGGGTATAGAGTGTAGGGTATAAAGTGTAGGGCATAGAGTGTAGGGTATAGAGTGTAGGGTATAGAGTGTAGAGTGTAGGGTATAGAGTGTAGGGTATAGAGTGTAGGGTATAGAGTGTAGGGTATAGAGTGTAGAGTGTAGGGTATAGAGTGTAGGGTATAGAGTGTAGGGTATAGAGTGTAGGGTATAGAGTGTAGGGTATAGAGTGTAGGGTATAGAGTGTAGGGCATAGAGTGTAGGGTATAGAGTGTAGAGTGTAGGGTATAGAGTGTAGGGTATAGAGTGTAGAGTGTAGGGTATAGAGTGTAGGGTATAGAGTGTAGGGTATAGAGTGTAGGGTATAGAGTGTAGAGTGTAGGGTATAGAGTGTAGAGTGTAGGGTATAGAGTGTAGAGTGTAGGGTATATTGTGTAGGGTATAGAATGTAGGGTATAGAGTGTAGGGTATAGAGTGTAGAGTGTAGGGTATAGAGTGTAGAGTGTAGGGTATAGAGTGTTTGGTATAGAGTGTAGGGTATAGAGTGTAGGGTGTAGAGTGTAGGGTATAGAGTGTAGGGTATAGAGTGTAGGGTATAGAGTGTAGGGAATAGAGTGTAGAGTGTAAGGTATAGAGTGTAGAGTGTAGGGTATAGAGTGTAGGGTATAGAGTGTAGAGTGTAGGGATTAGAGTGTAGGGTATAGAGTGTAGGGTATAGAGTGTAGGGTATAGAGTGTAGAGTGTAAGGTATAGAGTGTAGGGTATAGAGTGTAGGGTATAGAGTGTAGGGCATAGAGTGTAGGGTATAGAGTGTAGGGTATAGAGTGTAGAGTGTAGGGTATAGAGTGTAGAGTGTAGGGTATAGAGTGTAGAGTGTAGGGTATAGAGTGTAGGGTATAGTGTGTAGGGTATAGAGTGTAGGGTATAGAGTGTAGGGTATAGAGTGTAGAGTATAGGGTATAGAGTGTAGAGTGTAGGGTATAGAGTGTATGGTATAGAGTGTAGGGTATAGAGTGTAGGGTATAGAGTGTAGGGTATAGAGTGTATGGTATAGAGTGTAGGGTATAGAGTGTAGAGTGTAGGGATTAGAGTGTAGGGTATAGAGTGTAGGGTATAGAGTGTAGGGTATAGAGTGTAGAGTGTAAGGTATAGAGTGTAGGGTATAGAGTGTAGGGTATAGAGTGTAGGGCATAGAGTGTAGGGTATAGAGTGTAGGGTATAGAGTGTAGAGTGTAGGGTATAGAGTGTAGGGTATAGAGTGTAGGGTATAGAGTGTAGGGTATAGAGTGTAGGGAATAGAGTGTAGAGTGTAAGGTATAGAGTGTAGAGTGTAGGGTATAGAGTGTAGGGTATAGAGTGTAGAGTGTAGGGATTAGAGTGTAGGGTATAGAGTGTAGGGTATAGAGTGTAGGGTATAGAGTGTAGAGTGTAAGGTATAGAGTGTAGGGTATAGAGTGTAGGGTATAGAGTGTAGGGCATAGAGTGTAGGGTATAGAGTGTAGGGTATAGAGTGTAGAGTGTAGGGTATAGAGTGTAGGGTATAGAGTGTAGGGTGTAGAGTGTAGGGTATAGAGTGTAGGGTATAGAGTGTAGAGTGTAGGGTATAGAGTGTAGAGTGTAGGGTATAGAGTGTAGAGTGTAGGGTATAGAGTGTAGGGTATAGTGTGTAGGGTATAGAGTGTAGGGTATAGAGTGTAGAGTATAGGGTATAGAGTGTAGAGTGTAGGGTATAGAGTGTATGGTATAGAGTGTAGGGTATAGAGTGTAGGGTGTAGAGTGTAGGGTATAGAGTGTAGGGTATAGAGTGTAGGGTATAGAGTGTAGGGAATAGAGTGTAGAGTGTAAGGTATAGAGTGTAGAGTGTAGGGTATAGAGTGTAGGGTATAGAGTGTAGAGTGTAGGGATTAGAGTGTAGGGTATAGAGTGTAGGGTATAGAGTGTAGGGTATAGAGTGTAGAGTGTAAGGTATAGAGTGTAGGGTATAGAGTGTAGGGTATAGAGTGTAGGGCATAGAGTGAAGGGTATAGAGTGTAGGGTATAGAGTGTAGAGTGTAGGGTATAGAGTGTAGAGTGTAGGGTATAGAGTGTAGAGTGTAGGGTATAGAGTGTAGGGTATAGTGTGTAGGGTATAGAGTGTAGGGTATAGAGTGTAGGGTATAGAGTGTAGAGTATAGGGTATAGAGTGTAGAGTGTAGGGTATAGAGTGTATGGTATAGAGTGTAGGGTATAGAGTGTAGGGTATAGAGTGTAGGGTATAGAGTGTATGGTATAGAGTGTAGGGTATAGAGTGTAGAGTGTAGGGATTAGAGTGTAGGGTATAGAGTGTAGGGTATAGAGTGTAGGGTATAGAGTGTAGAGTGTAAGGTATAGAGTGTAGGGTATAGAGTGTAGGGTATAGAGTGTAGGGCATAGAGTGTAGGGTATAGAGTGTAGGGTATAGAGTGTAGAGTGTAGGGTATAGAGTGTAGGGTATAGAGTGTAGGGTATAGAGTGTAGGGTATAGAGTGTAGGGAATAGAGTGTAGAGTGTAAGGTATAGAGTGTAGAGTGTAGGGTATAGAGTGTAGGGTATAGAGTGTAGAGTGTAGGGATTAGAGTGTAGGGTATAGAGTGTAGGGTATAGAGTGTAGGGTATAGAGTGTAGAGTGTAAGGTATAGAGTGTAGGGTATAGAGTGTAGGGTATAGAGTGTAGGGCATAGAGTGTAGGGTATAGAGTGTAGGGTATAGAGTGTAGAGTGTAGGGTATAGAGTGTAGGGTATAGAGTGTAGGGTGTAGAGTGTAGGGTATAGAGTGTAGGGTATAGAGTGTAGAGTGTAGGGTATAGAGTGTAGAGTGTAGGGTATAGAGTGTAGAGTGTAGGGTATAGAGTGTAGGGTATAGTGTGTAGGGTATAGAGTGTAGGGTATAGAGTGTAGAGTATAGGGTATAGAGTGTAGAGTGTAGGGTATAGAGTGTATGGTATAGAGTGTAGGGTATAGAGTGTAGGGTGTAGAGTGTAGGGTATAGAGTGTAGGGTATAGAGTGTAGGGTATAGAGTGTAGGGAATAGAGTGTAGAGTGTAAGGTATAGAGTGTAGAGTGTAGGGTATAGAGTGTAGGGTATAGAGTGTAGAGTGTAGGGATTAGAGTGTAGGGTATAGAGTGTAGGGTATAGAGTGTAGAGTGTAAGGTATAGAGTGTAGGGTATAGAGTGTAGGGTATAGAGTGTAGGGTATAGAGTGTAGGGCATAGAGTGTAGGGTATAGAGTGTAGGGTATATAGTGTAGAGTGTAGGGTATAGAGTGTAGGGTATAGAGTGTAGGGTATAGAGTGTAGGGTATAGAGTGTAGAGTGTAGGGTATAGAGTGTAGGGTATAGAGTGTAGGGTATAGAGTGTAGGGTATAGAGTGTAGGGTATAGAGTGAAGGGCATAGAGTGTAGGGCATATAGTTTAGGGTATAGAGTGTAGAGTGTAGGGTATAGAGTGTAGGGTATAGAGTGTAGGGTATAGAGTGTAGAGTGTAGGGCATAGAGTTTAGAGTGTAGGGTATAGAGTGTAGGGTATAGAGTGTAGGGTATAGAGTGTAGGGAATAGAGTGTAGAGTGTAAGGTATAGAATGTAGAGTGTAGGGTATAGAGTGTAGGGTATAGAGTGTAGAGTGTAGGGATTAGAGTGTAGGGTATAGAGTGTAGGGTATAGAGTGTAGGGTATAGAGTGTAGGGCATAGAGTGTAGGGTATAGAGTGTAGGGTATAGAGTGTAGAGTGTAGGGTATAGAGTGTAGAGTGTAGGGTATAGAGTGTAGAGTGTAGGGTATAGAGTGTAGGGTATAGTGTGTAGGGTATAGAGTGTAGGGTATAGAGTGTAGGGTATAGAGTGTAGAGTATAGGGTATAGAGTGTAGAGTGTAGGGTATAGAGTGTATGGTATAGAGTGTAGGGTATAGAGTGTAGGGTATAGAGTGTAGGGTATAGAGTGTATGGTATAGAGTGTAGGGTATAGAGTGTAGAGTGTAGGGATTAGAGTGTAGGGTATAGAGTGTAGGGTATAGAGTGTAGGGTATAGAGTGTAGAGTGTAAGGTATAGAGTGTAGGGTATAGAGTGTAGGGTATAGAGTGTAGGGCATAGAGTGTAGGGTATAGAGTGTAGGGTATAGAGTGTAGAGTGTAGGGTATAGAGTGTAGGGTATAGAGTGTAGGGTATAGAGTGTAGGGTATAGAGTGTAGGGAATAGAATGTAGAGTGTAAGGTATAGAGTGTAGAGTGTAGGGTATAGAGTGTAGGGTATAGAGTGTAGAGTGTAGGGATTAGAGTGTAGGGTATAGAGTGTAGGGTATAGAGTGTAGGGTATAGAGTGTAGAGTGTAAGGTATAGAGTGTAGGGTATAGAGTGTAGGGTATAGAGTGTAGGGCATAGAGTGTAGGGTATAGAGTGTAGGGTATAGAGTGTAGAGTGTAGGGTATAGAGTGTAGGGTATAGAGTGTAGGGTGTAGAGTGTAGGGTATAGAGTGTAGGGTATAGAGTGTAGAGTGTAGGGTATAGAGTGTAGAGTGTAGGGTATAGAGTGTAGAGTGTAGGGTATAGAGTGTAGGGTATAGTGTGTAGGGTATAGAGTGTAGGGTATAGAGTGTAGAGTATAGGGTATAGAGTGTAGAGTGTAGGGTATAGAGTGTATGGTATAGAGTGTAGGGTATAGAGTGTAGGGTGTAGAGTGTAGGGTATAGAGTGTAGGGTATAGAGTGTAGGGTATAGAGTGTAGGGAATAGAGTGTAGAGTGTAAGGTATAGAGTGTAGAGTGTAGGGTATAGAGTGTAGGGTATAGAGTGTAGAGTGTAGGGATTAGAGTGTAGGGTATAGAGTGTAGGGTATAGAGTGTAGAGTGTAAGGTATAGAGTGTAGGGTATAGAGTGTAGGGTATAGAGTGTAGGGTATAGAGTGTAGGGCATAGAGTGTAGGGTATAGAGTGTAGGGTATATAGTGTAGAGTGTAGGGTATAGAGTGTAGGGTATAGAGTGTAGGGTATAGAGTGTAGGGTATAGAGTGTAGAGTGTAGGGTATAGAGTGTAGGGTATAGAGTGTAGGGTATAGAGTGTAGGGTATAGAGTGTAGGGTATAGAGTGAAGGGCATAGAGTGTAGGGCATATAGTTTAGGGTATAGAGTGTAGAGTGTAGGGTATAGAGTGTAGGGTATAGAGTGTAGGGTATAGAGTGTAGAGTGTAGGGCATAGAGTTTAGAGTGTAGGGTATAGAGTGTAGGGTATAGAGTGTAGAGTGTAGGGTATAGAGTGTAGGGTATAGAGTGTAGAGTGTAGGGTATAGAGTGTAGGGTATAGAGTGTAGGGTATAGAGTGTAGGGTATAGAGTGTAGAGTGTAGGGTATAGAGTGTAGGGTATAGAGTGTAGAGTGTAGGGTATAGAGTGTAGGGTATAGAGTGTAGGGTATAGAGTGAAGGGCATAGAGTGTAGGGTATATAGTTTAGGGTTTAGAGTGTAGAGTGTAGGGTATAGAGTGTAGGGTATAGAGTGTAGGGTATAGAGTGTAGAGTGTAGGGTATAGAGTTTAGAGTGTAGGGTATAGAGTGTAGGGTATAGAGTGTAGGGTATAGAGTGTTGGGTATAGAGTGTAGGGTAGAGAGTGTAGAGTGTAGGTCATAGAGTTTAGAGTGTAGGGTATAGAGTGTAGGGTATAGAGTGTAGGGTATAGAGTGTAGAGTGTAGGGTATAGAGTGTAGGGTATAGAGTGTAGGGTGTAGAGTGTAGGGTATAGAGTGTAGGGTATAGAGTGTAGAGTGTAGGGTATAGAGTGTAGAGTGTAGGGTATAGAGTGTAGAGTGTAGGGTATAGAGTGTAGGGTATAGTGTGTAGGGTATAGAGTGTAGGGTATAGAGTGTAGGGTATATAGTGTAGGGTATAGAGTGTAGAGTGTAGGGTATAGAGTGTAGAGTGTAGGGTATAGAGTGTAGGGTATAGTGTGTAGGGTATAGAGTGTAGGGTATAGAGTGTAGGGTATAGAGTGTAGAGTATAGGGTATAGACTGTAGAGTGTAGGGTATAGAGTGTATGGTATAGAGTGTAGGGTATAGAGTGTAGGGTGTAGAGTGTAGGGTATAGAGTGTAGGGTATAGATTGTAGGGTATAGAGTGTAGGGTATAGAGTGTAGGGAATAGAGTGTAGAGTGTAAGGTATAGAGTGTAGGGTATAGAGTGCAGGGTATAGAGTGTAGAGTGTAGGGATTAGAGTGTAGGGTATAGAGTGTAGGGTATAGAGTGTAGGGTATAGAGTGTAGAGTGTAAGGTATAGAGTGTAGGGTATAGAGTGTAGGGTATAGAGTCTAAGGCATAGAGTGTAGGGTATAGAGTGTAGGGTATAGAGTGTAGAGTGTAGGGTATAGAGTGTAGGGTATAGAGTGTAGAGTGTAGGGTATAGAGTGTAGGGTATAGAGTGTAGGGTATAGAGTGAAGGGCATAGAGTGTAGGGTATATGGTTTAGGGTATAGAGTGTAGAGTGTAGGGTATAGAGTGAAGGGTATAGAGTGTAGGGTATAGAGTGTAGAGTGTAGGGCATAGAGTTTAGAGTGTAGGGTATAGAGTGTAGGGTATAGAGTGTAGGGTATAGAGTGTAGAGTGTAGGGTATAGAGTGTAGGGTATAGAGTGTTGGGTATAGAGTGTAGGGTAGAGAGTGTAGAGTGTAGGGCATAGAGTTTAGAGTGTAGGGTATAGAGTGTAGGATATAGAGTGTAGGGTATAGAGTGTAGGGTATAGAGTGTAGAGTGTAGGGTATAGAGTGTAGGGTATAGAGTGTAGGGAATAGAGTGTAGAGTGTAAGGTGTAGAGTGTAGGGTATAGAGTGTAGGGTATAGAGTGTAGAGTGTAGGGATTAGAGTGTAGGGTATAGAGTGTAGGGTATATAGTTTAGGGTATAGAGTGTAGAGTGTAGGGTATAGAGTGTAGGGTATAAAGTGTAGGGTATAGAGTGTAGAGTGTAGGGCATAGAGTTTAGAGTGTAGGGTATAGAGTGTAGGGTATAGAGTGTAGGGTATATAGTGTAGAGTGCAGGGTATAGAGTGTAGGGTATAGAGTGTAGGGAATAGAGTGTAGAGTGTAAGGTATAGAGTGTAGAGTGTAGGGTATAGAGTGTAGGGTATAGAGTGTAGAGTGTAGGGATTAGAGTGTAGGGTATAGAGTGTAGGGTGTAGAGTGTAGCGTAAAGAGTGTAAAGTGTAGGGTATAGAGTGTATGGTATAGAGTGTAGGGTATAGAGTGTAGGGTATAGAGTGTAGAGTGTAGGGTATAGAGTGTAGGGTGTAGAGTGTAGGGTATAGAGTGTAGAGTGTAGGGTATAGAGTGTATGGTATAGAGTGTAGGGTATAGAGTGTAGAGTGTAGGGTATAGAGTGTAGGGTATAGAGTGTAGGGTATAGAGTGTAGAGTGTAGGGTATAGAGTGTAGGGTATAGAGTGTAGGGTGTAGAGTGTAGGGTATAGAGTGTAGAGTGTAGGGTATAGAGTGTATGGTATAGAGTGTAGGGTATAGAGTGTAGAGTGTAGGGTACAGAGTGTAGGGTATAGAGTGTAGGGTATAGAGTGTAGGGCATAGAGTGTAGGGTATAGAGTGTAGGGTATAGAGTGTAGAGTGTAGGGTATAGAGTGTAGGGTATAGAGTGTAGAGTGTAGGGTATAGAGTGTAGGGTATAGAGTGTAGGGTATAGAGTGTAGGGTATAGAGTGTAGGGTATAGAGTGTAGAGTGTAGGGTATAGAGTGTAGAGTGTAGGGTATAGAGTGTAGAGTGTAGGGTATAGAGTGTAGGGTATAGAGTGTAGGGTATAGAGTGTAGGGTATAGAGTGTAGAGTGTAGGGTATAGAGTGTAGAGTGTAGGGTATAGAGTGTTTGGTATAGAGTGTAGGGTATAGAGTGTAGGGTGTAGAGTGTAGGGTATAGAGTGTAGGGTATAGAGTGTAGGGTATAGTGTGTAGGGAATAGAGTGTAGAGTGTAAGGTATAGAGTGTAGAGTGTAGGGTATAGAGTGTAGGGTATAGAGTGTAGAGTGTAGGGATTAGAGTGTAGGGTATAGAGTGTAGGGTATAGAGTGTAGGGTATAGAGTGTAGAGTGTAAGGTATAGAGTGTAGGGTATAGAGTGTAGGGTATAGAGTGTAGGGCATAGAGTGTAGGGTATAGAGTGTAGGATATAGAGTGTAGAGTGTAGGGTATAGAGTGTAGGGTATAGAGTGTAGGGTGTAGAGTGTAGGGTATTGAGTGTAGGGTATAGAGTGTAGGGTATAGAGTGTAGAGTGTAGGGTATAGAGTGTAGAGTGTAGGGTATAGAGTGTAGGGTATAGTGTGTAGGGTATAGAGTGTAGGGTATAGAGTGTAGGGTATAGAGTGTAGAGTATAGGGTATAGAGTGTAGAGTGTAGGGTATAGAGTGTATGGTATAGAGTGTAGGGTATAGAGTGTAGGGTGTAGAGTGTAGGGTATAGAGTGTAGGGTATAGAGTGTAGGGTATAGAGTGTAGGGTATAGAGTGTAGGGAATAGAGTGTAGAGTGTAAGGTATAGAGTGTAGAGTGTAGGGTATAGAGTGTAGGGTATAGAGTGTAGAGTGTAGGGATTAGAGTGTAGGGTATAGAGTGTAGGGTATAGAGTGTAGGGTATAGAGTGTAGAGTGTAAAGTATAGAGTGTAGGGTATAGAGTGTAGGGTATAGAGTGTAGGGCATAGAGTGTAGGGTATAGAGTGTAGGATGTAGAGTGTAGAGTGTAGGGTATAGAGTGTAGGGTATAGAGTGTAGGGTGTATAGTGTAGGGTATAGAGTGTAGGGTATAGAGTGTAGAGTATAGGGTATAGAGTGTAGAGTGTAGGGTATAGAGTGTATGGTATAGAGTGTAGGGTATAGAGTGTAGGGTGTAGAGTGTAGGGTATAGAGTGTAGGGTATAGAGTGTAGGGTATAGAGTGTAGGGTATAGAGTGTAGGGAATAGAGTGTAGAGTGTAAGGTATAGAGTGTAGAGTGTAGGGTATAGAGTGTAGGGTATAGAGTGTAGAGTGTAGGGATTAGAGTGTAGGGTATAGAGTGTAGGGTATAGAGTGTAGGGTATAGAGTGTAGAGTGTAAGGTATAGAGTGTAGGGTATAGAGTGTAGGGAATAGAGTGTAGGGCATAGAGTGTAGGGTATAGAGTGTAGGGTATAGAGCGTAGAGTGTAGGGTATAGAGTGTAGGGTATAGAGTGTAGGGTATAGAGTGTAGGGTATAGAGTGTAGGGTATAGAGTGTAGGGAATAGAGTGTAGAGTGTAAGGTATAGAGTGTAGAGTGTAGGGTATAGAGTGTAGGGTATAGAGTGTAGAGTGTAGGGATTAGAGTGTAGGGTATAGAGTGTAGGGTATAGAGTGTAGGGTATAGAGTGTAGAGTGTAAGGTATAGAGTGTAGGGTATAGAGTGTAGGGTATAGAGTGTAGGGCATAGAGTGTAGGGTATAGAGTGTAGGGTATAGAGTGTAGAGTGTAGGGTATAGAGTGTAGGGTATAGAGTGTAGGGTGTAGAGTGTAGGGTATAGAGTGTAGGGTATAGAGTGTAGAGTGTAGGGTATAGAGTGTAGAGTGTAGGGTATAGAGTGTAGAGTGTAGGGTATAGAGTGTAGGGTATAGTGTGTAGGGTATAGAGTGTAGGGTATAGAGTGTAGAGTATAGGGTATAGAGTGTAGAGTGTAGGGTATAGAGTGTATGGTATAGAGTGTAGGGTATAGAGTGTAGGGTGTAGAGTGTAGGGTATAGAGTGTAGGGTATAGAGTGTAGGGTATAGAGTGTAGGGTATAGAGTGTAGGGAATAGAGTGTAGAGTGTAAGGTATAGAGTGTAGAGTGTAGGGTATAGAGTGTAGGGTATAGAGTGTAGAGTGTAGGGATTAGAGTGTAGGGTATAGAGTGTAGGGTATAGAGTGTAGGGTATAGAGTGTAGAGTGTAAGGTATAGCGTGTAGGGTATAGAGTGTAGGGTATAGAGTGTAGGGCATAGAGTGTAGGGTATAGAGTGTAGGGTATAGAGTGTAGAGTGTAGGGTATAGAGTGTAGGGTATAGAGTGTAGGGTATAGAGTGTAGGGTATAGAGTGTAGGGTATAGAGTGTAAGGTATAGAGTGTAGAGTGTAGGGTATAGAGTGTAGGGTATAGAGTGTAGAGTGTAGGGTATAGAGTGTAGGGTATAGAGTGAAGGGCATAGAGTGTAGGGTATATAGTTTAGGGTATAGAGTGTAGAGTGTAGGGTATAGAGTGTAGGGTATAGAGTGCAGGGTATAGATTGTAGAGTGTAGGGCATAGAGTTTAGAGTGTAGGGTATAGAGTGTAGGGTATAGAGTGTAGGGTATAGAGTGTAGAGTGTAGGGTATAGAGTGTAGGGTATAGAGTGTTGGGTATAGAGTGTAGGGTAGAGAGTGTAGAGTGTAGGGCATAGAGTTTAGAGTGTAGGGTATAGAGTGTAGGGTATAGAGTGTAGGGTATAGAGTGTAGGGTATAGAGTGTAGAGTGTAGGGTATAGATTGTAGGGTATAGAGTGTAGGGAATAGAGTGTAGAGTGTAAGGTATAGAGTGTAGAGTGTAGGGTATAGAGTGTAGGGTATAGAGTGTAGCGTGTAGGGATTAGAGTGTATGGTATAGAGTGTAGGGTATATAGTTTAGGGTATAGTGTGTAGAGTGTAGGGTATAGAGTGTAGGGTATAAAGTGTAGGGTATAGAGTGTAGAGTGTAGGGCATAGAGTTTAGAGTGTAGGGTATAGAGTGTAGGGTATAGAGTGTAGGGTATATAGTGTAGAGTGTAGGGTATAGAGTGTAGGGTATAGAGTGTAGGGAATAGAGTGTAGAGTGTAAAGTATAGAGTGTAGAGTGTAGGGTATAGAGTGTAGGGTACAGAGTGTAGAGTGTAGGGATTAGAGTGTAGGGTATAGAGTGTAGGGTGTAGAGTGTAGCGTAAAGAGTGTAAAGTGTAGGGTATAGAGTGTATGGTATAGAGTGTAGGGTATAGAGTGTAGGGTGTAGAGTGTAGGGTATAGAGTGTAGGGTATATAGTGTAGGGTATAGAGTGTAGGGTATAGAGTGTAGGGTATAGAGTGTAGGGTATAGAGTGTAGAGTGTAGGGTATAGAGTGTAGGGTGTAGAGTGTAGGGTATAGAGTGTAGAGTGTAGGGTATAGAGTGTATGGTATAGAGTGTAGGGTATAGAGTGTAGAGTGTAGGGTATAGAGTGTAGGGTATAGAGTGTAGGGTATAGAGTGTAGAGTGTAGGGTATAGAGTGTAGGGTATAGAGTGTAGGGTGTAGAGTGTAGGGTATAGAGTGTAGAGTGTAGGGTATAGATTGTATGGTATAGAGTGTAGTGTATAGAGTGTAGAGTGTAGGGTATAGAGTGTAGGGTATAGAGTGTAGGGTATAGAGTGTAGGGCATAGAGTGTAGGGTATAGAGTGTAGGGTATAGAGTGTAGAGTGTAGGGTATAGAGTGTAGGGTATAGAGTGTAGAGTGTAGGGTATAGAGTGTAGGGTATAGAGTGTAGGGTATAGAGTGTAGGGTATAGAGTGTAGGGTATAGAGTGTAGAATGTAGGGTATATAGTGTAGAGTGTAGGGTATAGAGTGTAGAGTGTAGGGTATAGAGTGTAGGGTATAGAGTGTAGGGTATAGAGTGTAGGGTATAGAGTGTAGGGTATAGAGTGTAGAGTGTAGGGTATAGAGTGTAGAGTGTAGGGTATAGAGTGTAGGGTATAGAGTGTAGGGTATAGAGTGTAGGGAATAGAGTGTAGAGTGTAAGGTATAGAGTGTAGAGTGTAGGGTATAGAGTGTAGGGTATAGAGTGTAGAGTGTAAGGTATAGAGTGTAGGGTATAAAGTGTAGGGTATAGAGTGTAGGACATAGAGTGTAGGGTATAGAGTGTAGGGTATAGAGTGTAGAGTGTAGCGTATAGAGTGTAGGGTATAGAGTGTAGGGTGTAGAGTGTAGGGTATAGAGTGTAGGGTATAGAGTGTAGAGTGTAGGGAATAGAGTGTAGAGTGTAGGGTATAGAGTGTAGAGTGTAGGGTATAGAGTGTAGGGTATAGTGTGTAGGGTATAGAGTGTAGGGTATAGAGTGTAGGGTATAGAGTGTAGAGTATAGGGTATAGAGTGTAGAGTGTAGGGTATAGAGTGTATGGTATAGAGTGTAGGGTATAGAGTGTAGGGTGTAGAGTGTAGGGTATAGAGTGTAGGGTATAGAGTGTAGGGTATAGAGTGTAGGGTATAGAGTGTAGGGAATAGAGTGTAGAGTGTAAGGTATAGAGTGTAGAGTGTAGGGTATAGAGTGTAGGGTATAGAGTGTAGAGTGTAGGGATTAGAGTGTAGGGTATAGAGTGTAGGGTATAGAGTGTAGAGTGTAAGGTATAGAGTGTAGGGTATAGAGTGTAGGGTATAGAGTGTAGGGCATAGAGTGTAGGGTATAGAGTGTAGAGTGTAGGGTATAGAGTGTAGGGTATATAGTGTAGGGTATAGAGTGTAGGGTATAGAGTGTAGGGTATAGAGTGTAGAGTGTAGGGTATAGAGTGTAGGGTATAGAGTGTAGGGTATAGAGTGTAGAGTGTAGGGTATAGAGTGTAGGGTATAGAGTGTAGGGTATAGAGTGTAGAGTGTAGGGTATAGAGTGTTGGGTATAAAGTGTAGGGTATAGAGTGTAGAGTGTAGGGTATAGAGTGTAGGGTATAGAGTGTAGGGTATAGAGTGTAGAGTGTAGCGATTAGAGTGTAGGGTATAGAGTGTAGGGTATAGAGTGTAGGGTATAGAGTGTAGAGTGTAAGGTATAGAGTGTAGGGTATAGAGTGTAGGGTATAGAGTGTAGGGCATAGAGTGTAGGGTATAGAGTGTAGGGTATAGAGTGTAGAGTGTAGGGTATAGAGTGTAGGGTATAGAGTGTAGGGTGTAGAGTGTAGGGTATAGAGTGTAGGGTATAGAGTGTAGGGTATAGAGTGTAGGGAATAGAGTGTAGAGTGTACGGTATAGAGTGTAGAGTGTAGGGTATAGAGTGTAGAGTGTAGGGATTAGAGTGTAGGGTATAGAGTGTAGGGTATAGAGTGTAGGGTATAGAGTGTAGAGTGTAAGGTATAGAGTGTAGGGTATAGAGTGTAGGGTATAGAGTGTAGGGCATAGAGTGTAGGGTATAGAGTGTAGGGTATAGAGTGTAGAGTGTAGGGTATAGAGTGTAGGGTATAGATTGTAGGGTGTAGAGTGTAGGGTATAGAGTGTAGAGTATAGGGTATAGAGTGTAGAGTGTAGGGTATAGAGTGTATGGTATAGAGTGTAGGGTATAGAGTGTAGGGTGTAGAGTGTAGGGTATAGAGTGTAGGGAATAGAGTGTAGAGTGTAAGGTATAGAGTGTAGAGTGTAGGGTATAGAGTGTAGGGTATAGAGTGTAGAGTGTAAGGTATAGAGTGTAGGGTATAAAGTGTAGGGTATAGAGTGTAGGACATAGAGTGTAGGGTATAGAGTGTATGGTATAGAGTGTAGAGTGTAGCGTATAGAGTGTAGGGTATAGAGTGTAGGGTGTAGAGTGTAGGGTATAGAGTGTAGGGTATAGAGTGTAGAGTGTAGGGAATAGAGTGTAGAGTGTAGGGTATAGAGTGTAGAGTGTAGGGTATAGAGTGTAGGGTATAGTGTGTAGGGTATAGAGTGTAGGGTATAGAGTGTAGGGTATAGAGTGTAGAGTATAGGGTATAGAGTGTAGAGTGTAGGGTATAGAGTGTATGGTATAGAGTGTAGGGTATAGAGTGTAGGGTGTAGAGTGTAGGGTATAGAGTGTAGGGTATAGAGTGTAGGGTATAGAGTGTAGGGTATAGAGTGTAGGGAATAGAGTGTAGAGTGTAAGGTATAGAGTGTAGAGTGTAGGGTATAGAGTGTAGGGTATAGAGTGTAGAGTGTAGGGATTAGAGTGTAGGGTATAGAGTGTAGGGTATAGAGTGTAGAGTGTAAGGTATAGAGTGTAGGGTATAGAGTGTAGGGTATAGAGTGTAGGGCATAGAGTGTAGGGTATAGAGTGTAGAGTGTAGGGTATAGAGTGTAGGGTATATAGTGTAGGGTATAGAGTGTAGGGTATAGAGTGTAGGGTATAGAGTGTAGAGTGTAGGGTATAGAGTGTAGGGTATAGAGTGTAGAGTGTAGGGTATAGAGTGTAGGGTATAGAGTGTAGGGTATAGAGTGTAGGGTATAGAGTGTAGGGTATAGAGTGTAAGGTATAGAGTGTAGAGTGTAGGGTATAGAGTGTAGGGTATAGAGTGTAGAGTGTAAGGTATAGAGTGTAGGGTATAGAGTGAAGGGCATAGAGTGTAGGGTATATAGTTTAGGGTATAGAATGTAGAGTGTAGGGTATAGAGTGTAGGGTATAGAGTGCAGGGTATAGATTGTAGAGTGTAGGGCATAGAGTTTAGAGTGTAGGGTATAGAGTGTAGGGTATAGAGTGTAGGGTATAGAGTGTAGAGTGTAGGGTATAGAGTGTAGGGTATAGAGTGTTGGGTATAGAGTGTAGGGTAGAGAGTGTAGAGTGTAGGGCATAGAGTTTAGAGTGTAGGGTATAGAGTGTAGGGTATAGAGTGTAGGGTATAGAGTGTAGGGTATAGAGTGTAGAGTGTAGGGTATAGATTGTAGGGTATAGAGTGTAGGGAATAGAGTGTAGAGTGTAAGGTATAGAGTGTAGAGTGTAGGGTATAGAGTGTAGGGTATAGAGTGTAGCGTGTAGGGATTAGAGTGTATGGTATAGAGTGTAGGGTATATAGTTTAGGGTATAGTGTGTAGAGTGTAGGGTATAGAGTGTAGGGTATAAAGTGTAGGGTATAGAGTGTAGAGTGTAGGGCATAGAGTTTAGAGTGTAGGGTATAGAGTGTAGGGTATAGAGTGTAGGGTATATAGTGTAGAGTGTAGGGTATAGAGTGTAGGGTATAGAGTGTAGGGAATAGAGTGTAGAGTGTAAAGTATAGAGTGTAGAGTGTAGGGTATAGAGTGTAGGGTACAGAGTGTAGAGTGTAGGGATTAGAGTGTAGGGTATAGAGTGTAGGGTGTAGAGTGTAGCGTAAAGAGTGTAAAGTGTAGGGTATAGAGTGTATGGTATAGAGTGTAGGGTATAGAGTGTAGGGTGTAGAGTGTAGGGTATAGAGTGTAGGGTATATAGTGTAGGGTATAGAGTGTAGGGTATAGAGTGTAGGGTATAGAGTGTAGGGTATAGAGTGTAGAGTGTAGGGTATAGAGTGTAGGGTGTAGAGTGTAGGGTATAGAGTGTAGAGTGTAGGGTATAGAGTGTATGGTATAGAGTGTAGGGTATAGAGTGTAGAGTGTAGGGTATAGAGTGTAGGGTATAGAGTGTAGGGTATAGAGTGTAGAGTGTAGGGTATAGAGTGTAGCGTATAGAGTGTAGGGTGTAGAGTGTAGGGTATAGAGTGTAGAGTGTAGGGTATAGATTGTATGGTATAGAGTGTAGTGTATAGAGTGTAGAGTGTAGGGTATAGAGTGTAGGGTATAGAGTGTAGGGTATAGAGTGTAGGGCATAGAGTGTAGGGTATAGAGTGTAGGGTATAGAGTGTAGAGTGTAGGGTATAGAGTGTAGGGTATAGAGTGTAGAGTGTAGGGTATAGAGTGTAGGGTATAGAGTGTAGGGTATAGAGTGTAGGGTATAGAGTGTAGGGTATAGAGTGTAGAGTGTAGGGTATATAGTGTAGAGTGTAGGGTATAGAGTGTAGAGTGTAGGGTATAGAGTGTAGGGTATAGAGTGTAGGGTATAGAGTGTAGGGTATAGAGTGTAGGGTATAGAGTGTAGAGTGTAGGGTATAGAGTGTAGAGTGTAGGGTATAGAGTGTAGGGTATAGAGTGTAGGGTATAGAGTGTAGGGAATAGAGTGTAGAGTGTAAGGTATAGAGTGTAGAGTGTAGGGTATAGAGTGTAGGGTATAGAGTGTAGAGTGTAAGGTATAGAGTGTAGGGTATAAAGTGTAGGGTATAGAGTGTAGGACATAGAGTGTAGGGTATAGAGTGTAGGGTATAGAGTGTAGAGTGTAGCGTATAGAGTGTAGGGTATAGAGTGTAGGGTGTAGAGTGTAGGGTATAGAGTGTAGGGTATAGAGTGTAGAGTGTAGGGAATAGAGTGTAGAGTGTAGGGTATAGAGTGTAGAGTGTAGGGTATAGAGTGTAGGGTATAGTGTGTAGGGTATAGAGTGTAGGGTATAGAGTGTAGGGTATAGAGTGTAGAGTATAGGGTATAGAGTGTAGAGTGTAGGGTATAGAGTGTATGGTATAGAGTGTAGGGTATAGAGTGTAGGGTGTAGAGTGTAGGGTATAGAGTGTAGGGTATAGAGTGTAGGGTATAGAGTGTAGGGTATAGAGTGTAGGGAATAGAGTGTAGAGTGTAAGGTATAGAGTGTAGAGTGTAGGGTATAGAGTGTAGGGTATAGAGTGTAGAGTGTAGGGATTAGAGTGTAGGGTATAGAGTGTAGGGTATAGAGTGTAGAGTGTAAGGTATAGAGTGTAGGGTATAGAGTGTAGGGTATAGAGTGTAGGGCATAGAGTGTATTGTATAGAGTGTAGAGTGTAGGGTATAGAGTGTAGGGTATAGAGTGTAGGGTATAGAGTGTAGGGTATAGAGTGTAGAGTGTAGGGTATAGAGTGTAGGGTATAGAGTGTAGGGTATAGAGTGTAGAGTGTAGGGTATAGAGTGTAGGGTATAGAGTGTAGGGTATAGAGTGTAGAGTGTAGGGTATAGAGTGTTGGGTATAAAGTGTAGGGTATAGAGTGTAGAGTGTAGGGTATAGAGTGTAGGGTATAGAGTGTAGGGTATAGAGTGTAGAGTGTAGCGATTAGAGTGTAGGGTATAGAGTGTAGGGTATAGAGTGTAGGGTATAGAGTGTAGAGTGTAAGGTATAGAGTGTAGGGTATAGAGTGTAGGGTATAGAGTGTAGGGCATAGAGTGTAGGGTATAGAGTGTAGGGTATAGAGTGTAGAGTGTAGGGTATAGAGTGTAGGGTATAGAGTGTAGGGTGTAGAGTGTAGGGTATAGAGTGTAGGGTATAGAGTGTAGGGTATAGAGTGTAGGGAATAGAGTGTAGAGTGTACGGTATAGAGTGTAGAGTGTAGGGTATAGAGTGTAGGGTATAGAGTGTAGAGTGTAGGGATTAGAGTGTAGGGTATAGAGTGTAGGGTATAGAGTGTAGGGTATAGAGTGTAGAGTGTAAGGTATAGAGTGTAGGGTATAGAGTGTAGGGTATAGAGTGTAGGGCATAGAGTGTAGGGTATAGAGTGTAGGGTATAGAGTGTAGAGTGTAGGGTATAGAGTGTAGGGTATAGAGTGTAGGGTGTAGAGTGT